>NW_024712245.1:0-54945 GCF_018991925.1 Homarus americanus | reverse complement strand
CTAGAGCACACACACACACACACATCACTGGTAGAGGCATCCGGGAGTGTCTGGGTGCACCTGGAGGCAACCTGGAGTGTCAGAGGTGCACCTGGGAGGCCAGGAGGTGTACCCAGAGGCTGGTGGTGTGGCAAAGTGACAGTGAGTACTCAAGGCCTGAGGTGTACCTGGGAGTGTCGGAGGTGTACATGGGAGTGTCAGAGGTGTACCTGGGAGTGTGAGAGGCCTGGGAGGCGTTCGAGGTACCTGGGAGCATTTAGAATGGGAGCAATAGGGGTAAAAAATTTGCAGTCAGAGGAGTACCTGGGAGGCCAGAGGTGTATCTGGGAGTGTTCAAAATGGGAGCAAGCCAGTAATGGGAGGCCAGAGGTGAACATGTGAGTATCAGAGGTAAAATGGGAGGCCAAAAGAGGTGTACCTGGGAGTGTCAGAGGTGTACCTGGGAGGCCAAGGTGACCTGGAGAGGCCAGAGGTACCTGGGGAGGCCAGAGGTGTACCTGGGAGAGCCAGTGGTGTACCTGGGAGGCCAGAGTGTACCAGGGAGGCTCAGAGGAGCACCTGGGAGGCCAGGAGGTACTCAGAGTGACAGAGGTGCACGGGGAGGTCTGAGGTACCTGGGAGGCATGAGGTACTTAGGAGTGTCTGTGTAAGCTCCAGGAGGTCAGAGAGTACCTGGAGTGTCAGAGGAGCACGGGAGCAAGCCAGTACCTAGGGAGCAAGCCAAGGTGCACCTGGGATCACAGAGGTGCTGGGAGTGCCACAGGTGCACCTGGGAGTGCTGGTGAGAAGGTCTCTTGAATGTCAAGAGAAGTACCTGGGAGGAGGCCTGGGAGTGTCAGAGGTGTACCAGGGAGTGTCTGAGGTGTACCTGGGAGCATCAGAGGTGTGACCTGGTGTCAGGGTGCACCTGGGAGTGTCAGGGGTGTACTTGGGAGAGTCAGGGGTGTACCTGGGGGAGAGTCCGGAGGTGCACCTGGGAGTGCTCAGGAGGTGTACCTGGGGAGGTCTGAGGGCACCTGGGATGCTTGGAGGCACCCAGGAGTGTCTGAGGGTACCTGAGCAAAGCCAGAGAATACCAGAGTCCACAGAGTACCTGGGACTGTGAGAGGCACCTGGGAGTGTCAGAGTGTACCACAGAGGTGCACCAGGCAGTGTCAGAGGTGTACCTGAAAGTACTGAGAGGTACCCAGTGTCAGAAGGTACCTGTGGAGTGTCAGAGGTGTCATCAAGTGTAAACCACAACAGCGTTGTACCTGGGAGTGTCAGGAGGTGTACCAAGTGTCAGAGACCAATAAAAATTGAATATCAGAGGTGTAACCAGGAGGTAGAGGTAGTACCAGGAGCAGTCAGAGAAGCTACCTGGGAGTATCAGGAGGTGCACCTGCAAGCAGATCAAGAGGCCTGCAAGTGTCAGAAAATCACCCTTAAGTGTCAGGTACCTGGAGGTTCTGAGGCATACCTGGGAGTGTCTGATGCACCTGGGAACATCAGGAGAACCAGGATGTGTAAGAGGCAGTACAATGGGAGTGTCAGAGGTGAACCAAGAGTGTCGAGGAGTACCAAGGTGTGAGGTTTACCTGAGAACACGAGGTGTACCTGGGAGTATCGGATGTGTACCTCGAGCAAGTCAGAGTGTACCTGGGAGACAGAGGTGTACCTGGGAGTGTTAAAGGTGTACATAGATGCCAGAGGTGCACCTCAGAGTGTCAAGTACCCAACAGCAGTTGGGGTGAACCAGGAATGTGAGGTGGGAGCAATCAAGCATTGACCTGGGAGGTCAGAGATGTACAGAGAATGTCAGGTACCTAGGAGCAAAGGACATGTACCCAAATTTAAAGGTAGTACCAGGGAGCAAGGAGGTGCACCTGGAGAAAGTCAGAGGTGTACTTGGGAGTGTCAGAGGTGCACCTGGGAGTGTCAGAGGTGTACCAGAGCAAGTCAGATGTACCTGGGAGTGTCGGAGGTGTACCTCCTGGGAGTGCCTGGAGGTGTACCTGGGAGTATCAGAGTGTGCACTGGGAGCAAGTCAGGGGTGTGCCTGGGAGTGTCAGGGGTAAAACCCACAGTGCTCAGAGGATGCCTGGGAAGTGCCAGAGGTGCATCTGGGAGTCCTGTACTTGGAGCAAGCCAGAGGTGTACCTGGGAGCCAAGGCACACATGTGAACATCAGAGAGATGTACCTAAGTGTCAGGAGGCACCAAGAGTGTCAGGTGTACCAGAGTGTCAGAGGTAAAATCTGGGAGTGCCAGGAGTGTCCCTGAGAGTAAGCCAGAGGTGTACTGGGAGCCAGAGGTGTACCTGGGGAGAGCTCGGTGGTGCAAAATGGGAGTTTCAGGTGTGCACCAGGGAGCAGAGGAGTACCTGGAGGCTGCAGTGGTGCACCTAGGGAGTGACAGAGGTGCACCTGGAGTGTCTAGGTGTACCTGGGAGCGTATGGAGGTGTACCCAGGAGTGTCAGGTGTGTTCCAGGAGTGTCAGAGGAGCACCTGGGAGTGCCAAAGGAGTACCAGAGCTCAGGGGTACCTGGGAGTGTCAGAGGTGTACCTGGGAGTGTCAGAGGTGTACCCTGGGAGTGTCTGAGGTACCTGGGAGTGTCTGAGGTGTCCTGGGAGCAAGCCAGAGAAGCGCCCAGAGCATGCCACAGAGTACCTGGGAGTGTGGGAGATGTACCTGGGAGTGTGAGAGGCACCTGGGAGTGTCTGGAGGTGTACCTGGGAGCATAGAGGTGTACCCTCAGTGTCAGGGGTGTACCTGAGTCAGGTGTACCTGGGAGTGTCAGGTACCTGGGAGAGCCGGAGGTGTACCTGGGAGGTCAGAGGTGTACCGGGAGTGTCTGAGGTGTACCTGGGAGGTCTTGGAGGTGCAACGGAGTGTCTGAGGTGTACCTAGGGAGTGTCAGAGAAGTACTAGGTGTCAGCAGGAGGCCTGGACTGTGAGAGGTGTACCTGGGAGGTGGAGAGGTACTGGGAGCAAGCCAGAGGTGTACCTGGTAAAAGTCAGAGTGTACCTGGGAGTATCAGAGGTGTACCTCAGAGTGTCAGAGTGTACCTGGGAGGTTGGGGTGAACCAGGAAGTGTTAGAGGTGTACCTGGAGGCCACGTTGTACCTGGGAGGCCAGAGGTGTACCAGGGAGTGTTAGAGGAGTACCTAGGAGTGTCAGAGGTGTACCTGGGAGTGTCTGAGGTACCTGGGAGCTGTGGTGAGGCCAGTGAGTGCAGAGAGTACCTGGGAGTGTCAGAGGTGTACCTGGGAGGCCAGAGGCCTGGGAGTGTCAGAAAAGTACCTGGGAGCCAGGGTGTACCTGGGAGTGTCTGAGGCAAGGCCCTGGGAGTGTCTGAGGTGTACCTGGGAGCAAGTCAGAGGTGAACCAGGGAGGTCAGAGGAGTACCTGGGAGGCTGAGGAGGCTGGCCAGCACGGGGAGGCACCTGGGAGCACGGATGTACTCCGGAGTGTCAGAGGTGTACCTGGGAGTATCAAAGGTGTACCTGGAGCTGTTAGGTGCACATGGGAGTATCAGAGGTGTACCTCAGAGTCAGAGTGTACCTGGGAGTGTCAGGTGAACAGGAGTGTGAAGAGGTGTACCTGGGAGTGGCCAGTACCTGAGCAAGTCAGAGATGTACCTGAGAATGTCAGAGGTACCCAGAGTGTCGGACATGTACCTGGATTTTCAGTGAGTACCTGGGAGTGGGTCAGAGTACCTGGGAGTGTCAGAGGTGTATTGGGAGGTCAGAGGTGTACCTGGGAGCACAGAGGGGGTACTTGGAGTGTCAGAGTGTACCTGGGAGTGTCGGAGGTGTACCTGAGTGTGAGAGGTGCACCTGGAGTGTCAGAGGTGTACCTGGGAGGCGAGAGGTGTACCAGGGAGTGCTCAGGTGTACCGGAGGTTGCAGAGGTGAACCAGGAGAGCCAGAGGAGTACCTGGGAGGTCAGAGGTTTACCTGGGAGCATCGGAGGGGTACCTGGGAGTATCGGATGTGTACCTCGGAGTGTCAGAGGTGTACCTGGGAGACTGGGCAGGTACCTGGGAGCCAGAGGTACCTGGGAGCAAGGTAACTAGAAGTGTCGGAGGTGTAACTGGGCCAGAGGTGTACCAGGAGTGCCAGTGGAGTACCTGGGAGTTCTGTACCCTGGGACTCAGAGGTACCTGGGAATATCCGGAGGTGTTCCTGGGAACACGGAGCTGTACATGGGAGTGTCAGAGTACCTGGGATGTCGGAGGTGCACCTGGGAGCGCTCACAGGTGACCTGGAGGTCAGAGGTGTGCACCCCTTAAGTGTCAGGGGTGCACCTGGGAGGCCCAGGAGCACTGGGAGAGTCGGGAGGTGACCTGGGAGTGTCAGAGGTACCTGGGAGTGTCTGAGGTGTACCTGGGAGCAAGCTTGAGGTACCCAGGAGTGTCCGAGGTGACCTGGGAGTGTCAGAGAAGGCCAGGAGTGTCACAGAGTACCTGGGACTGTGAGAGGTGTACCTGGGAGCAAGCCAGAGGTACCTGGGAGTGTCAGAGGTGTACCTGGAAATGGGGTACCCAGTGTCAGGTGTACCTGTCAGTGTCAGAGGAGTACCTGGGAGATGTCAGAGGTGGCCTGGAGTGTCTGGGTGTACCTGGGAGTGTTGGAGTGGTGTACCTGGAGAGTCAGAGGTATACATGTGAGTATCAGAGGTGCACCCAGGAGTGCCAGAGGTGTACCTGGGAGTGTCAGAGGTGTACCTGGGAGTGTCAGAGGTGTACCTGGGAGTGTCGGAGGTGTCCCTGAGAGTGTCAGAGGTACCTGGGAGTGCCAGAGGTGTACCTGGAGAGTCAGTGGTGTACCTGGGAGGTCAGGTTACCAGGAGGTCAAGAGGAGTACCTGGGAGGTCAGAGGTACCTGGGGAGGACAGAGGTACCTGGGAGTGTCTGAGGTGTACCTGGGAGTGTAAGAGGTACCCAGGAGTGTCAGGTGTGTTCCAGAATGTCAGAGGAGCACCTGGGAGTGTCAGAGAGGCCTGGGAGGTAGGGGTGTACCTGGGAGTGTCAGAGGTACCTGGGAGTGTCAGAGAGGTACCTGGGAGTGCCTGAGGTGCACCTGGGAGTGTCTGAGTGTACCTGGGAGTGTCAGAGAAGTACCTGGGAGGTCACAGAGTACCTGGGAGGTGAGAGGTACCTGGGAGGTGAGAGGTGTACCTGGGAGTGCCTGAGGTGTACCTGGGACATCAGGAGGTGTACCTCTTAGTGTCAGGTGTACCTGGAGCAAGTCAGGGTGGGAGTGTCAGGGGTGTACCAGCAGAGAGCGTCGGAGGTGTACCTGGGAGGCCAGAGGTGTACCTGGGAGGTTCGAGGTGTACCGGGAGTTTGAGGTGTACCTAGGAGGGGTTCGAGGTGTACCTGGGAGGCCACAGAGAAGCACCAGGTGTGTCACAGGAGTACCTGGGACTGTGAGAGGTACCTGGGAGTGTGAGAGGTACCTGGGAGTGTCGGAGGTGCCTGGTAGTGTCAGAGGTGTACCTGGGAGACTCAGAGGTGTGCACTCAGAGTGTCAGAGGTACCTGGGAGTGCCAGGGGTGAACCAGGAAGTGTAAGAGGTACCTGGAGCAAGGTTGAACCTGGGAGGTCAGAGGTGCACCAGGGAGGTCAGAGGAGTACCAGGAGGTCAGAGGTGTACCTGGGAGGGTCTGAGGTACCTGGGAGGTCAGGTGAGCACCAGGAGTGTCAGAGAGTACCTGGGAGGCCAGAGGTACCTGGGAGCACAGAGAGTACCTGGGAGTGTCAGAAAAGTACCTGGGAGTGTCAGGGTACCTGGGAGTGTTCGGGAGGTATACCCAGAGGCCAGAGGTGTACCTGGGAATACTGTGAGAACCAGGAAGGAGGTGTACCTGGGAGTGTCAGAGGCCTGGGAGCAAGGGAGGTGTACCTGGGAGACGATGCCCCGGAGCATGAGGTACCTGGGAGTATCAAAGGTACCTGAGCAGTAGAGGTGTACATGGGAGTATCAGAGGTGTACCCCAGAGCCGAGGCGGTACCTGGGAGGTCAGGGTGAAACAGGAAGTGTAAGAGGTGTACCTGGGAGTGCTGCAAGCATACCTGGAGCACAGAGATGTACCTGAGAATGTCAGAGGTGCAGGAGTGCTGGACATGTACCTGAACTCTAGTGGAGCACCTGGGAGTGTCAGAGGTGTACCTGGGAGTGCCAGGAGGTGTACTCTGGGAGGTCAGAGGTACCTGGGAGGTCGAGGTAAACCTGGGAGGACAGATGTGTACTGGGAGTGTCGGAGGTTACCTGGGAGTGTGAGAGGTGCACCTGGGAGTGTTAGAGATGTACCTGGGAGGTCAGAGGTGTACCAGGAGCAGAGGTACCTGGAGTGTCAGAGGTGAACCAGGAGCTGAGGAGTACCTGGGAGGCTGAGGTTTACCTGGGAGTATCGGGAGGTGCCTGGGAGACGGATGTGTACTGGAGGCCAGAGGTGTACCTGGGATATTGAAGGTGTACCTGGGAGTCTCCAGAGGTGTACCTGGGAGTCAGGTGTAACTGTAGTGTCGGAGGTGTAACTGGGAATGCCAGAGGTGCACCAGGAGTGTCAGTGGAGTACCTGGGAGTCTCAAGTGTACCTGGGAGCACTGGGAGGTGTACCTGGGAACAGGAGGTGTTCTGAATACGGAGCCAGGAGTGTCAGAGGTGTACCTGGGAGTGCTCGAGGTGTACCTGGGAGCACAACAGGTGTGCCTTGGAGTACCTCAGTGTCAGGTGTACCTGGGAGTGCCTGGGAGAGCCGTTGGTACCTGAAGAGTCAGAGGTGTACCTGGGAGTGTCTGAGGTGGGAGTGCTGAGGTACCTTGAGTGTCTGAGGTGTACCTGGGAGCGTGAGAGAAGTACAAGGTGCCTGCAGAGTGCACTGTGAGGAGTACCTGGGAGTGTCAGAGGTGTACCTGGGAGGCTGAGGTAACCTGAGATGCCAGAGGTGTACCTGAGGTACCCCAGAGTGTCAGAGTGTACCTGGGAGGCTAGGGGTGAACCAGGAAGGTAAGAGGTGTACCTGGGAGGCTGTGCCAGGCCTGGGAGTGTCAGAGGTGTACCTGGAGTCACAGAGGCCTGGGAGTGTGAGAGGGGTACTGGGGAGTAGGTGTGGCCTGGGAGTGTCTCAGGTACCTGAGAGCATCAGAGGTGACCTGGAGTGTCAGGGTGTGCCTGGAGGCTGGGGGTGACCTGGGAGTAAGTCGGAGGTGTACCTGGGAGTACAGAGGTGTACCTGAGCATCAGAGGTGTACCTGGGAGAGTAGGAGGTTTACCTGGGAGTGTCGGATATATACTGGGAGTGTCGGAGGCGTACCTGGGGAGGGTCAGATGGAACTGGGAGTGTCAGAGGCCTGGGAGGCCTGAGGTACCTGAGTGTCTGAGGTACCTGGCATTGTCTGAGGTGTACCTGGCAGGCTGAAGCGGTGTAGCCTGGGAGGTCAGCGGTGTACCTGGGAGAGGCCAGCAGTACCTGGGAGTGTCAGAGGCCTGGCGTCAGAGAAGCACCTGGGAGTGCCAGGGGTACCTGGAAGCAGGTGGTGTACCTGGAGTGTCAAGGTGTACCTGGAGGTCATTGGTGTACCTGAAGTGCAGAGGCACCTGGAGTGTCAGGGGACCTGGGATGTCTCAGGTGCACCTCGGAGTCCCAGGTGTACCGGAGGTCAGAGGTACCTGGGGTGTCTGAGGCATACCAGGCAGAGCCAGAGGGCCACCAGGTAGAGCAAGAGGAGCACCTGGGAGGTCAGAGGTGTATCTGGGAGTGTCTGGGGTGCATGGGAGGCCAGAGGTACCTGGGTGCCAGGGGTACCTGGGAGGCTGAGGAACCTGGGAGGTCAGGTATCAGGGAGGCTGGGGAGCACCTGGGAGGCTCCGGAGGTGTACCTGGGAGGCCGGAGGTGAAATGGAGTGTCAGAGGCACCTGGCAGGCAGCGGTGCCTGGGAGGTCAGAGGTGCTCCTGGGAGTGCCTGAGGTGTACCCGGGTGTCTGAGGACCTGGAGTGTCTGAGGTACCTGGGAGTGTGAGAGGCCTGGGGAGTGTCTGAGGTACCGAGCATCAGAGGTACCTGGAGAGTCAGGGTTACCTGGGAGTCAGGGGTACCTGGCAGTGTCAGAGGAGTACCTGGGAGGTCAGAGGTGATCTGGGAGTGTCTGGGAAACCTGGAGGCCAGGAGGTGTACCAGAGTGTCAGAGGACATGGAGCATCAGAGGTACCTGGGAGGTGCAGAAGGTGTACTGGAGGTTGGGAGGTGGTACCTGGGAGTGTCAGGTACCTGGGAGTGTCTGGAGGTGTACCTGGGAGCGAGGTACCTGGAGAGTCAGGTGGGGTACCTGGGAGAGTCAGGGTACCTGGGAGGCCAGGTGTACCAGGAGTGTCAGAGGAGGCCTGGGGAGGTCAGAGGCACCTGGGAGTGATGAGGTACCTGGGAGTGTCTGAGGTGTACCTGAGGTAAGTGAGGTGCACCTAGGAGTGTCAGGTGTGTTCCAGGAGGCAGAGGAGTACCTGGGAGGTGTAAGGAGTACCTGGGAGTGTCAGGGGTGCCTGGGAGGCCGAGGCAACTGGAGCCAGAGGTGCCTGGGAGTGTCTGAGGTGTGTACCCAGATGTCTGAGGTACCTGGGAGTGTCAGAGAAGCACCGGAGTGTCACAGGAGTACCTGGGAGGTGGAGAGGTGTACCTGGGAGGTGGAGAGGTGCACCTGGGAGAGTCTGAGGCACTCAGAGTATCAGAGGTGTACTCTTAGTGTCAGGGGTGTACCTGGGAGGTCAGGGGTACCTGGGAGGTCAGGGGTGTACCTGGAGAGTCGGAGGTGCACCTGGGAGTGCCGAGGTACCTGGGAGTGTCTGAGGTGTACCTGGGAGTGTTTGAGGTGTACCTAGGAGGTTCGAGGTGTACCTGGGAGTGTCAGAGAAGCACAGGGTGTGTCACAAGCAGGAGTACCTGGGACCGTGAGAGGTGTACCTGGGAGGTGAGAGGTGTACCTGGGAGTGTCAGAGGTACCTGGTAGTGTCAGAGGTGACCTGGGAGACGAGGTGTACCTCAGAGTGTCAGGAGAGGTACCTGGGAGCACAGGGGTGAACCAGGAAGTGTAAGACTGGAGCAAGTCAGCGTTTACCTGGGAGTGTCAGAGGTACCAGGGAGTGGCTCAGAGGAGCACCTAGGAGGTCAGAGGTGTACCTGGGAGTGTCTGAGGTACCTGGGAGCAAGTCAGGTGAGTGGGAGCACAGGAGAGTACCTGGGAGGTCAGAGGTGTACCTGGGAGGTCAGAGGAGTACCTGGGAGTGTCAGAAAGTACCTGGGAGCAAGGGCACGGAGTGCTCTGAGGTATACCTGGGAGTGTCTGAGGTGTACTGGAATATCAGTGGAGAACCAGGAAGTGTAAGAGTGTACCTGGGAGTGTCAGAGGTGAACCAGGAGGCCAGAGGGAGTACCTGGGAGTGTCAGAGGTTTACCTGGGAGTATCGGAGGTACCTGGGAGTATCGGATGTGTACCTGGAGGTCAGAGGTGTACCTGGGAGTATCAAAGGTACCTGGGAGTGTCAGAGGTGCACATGGGAGTATCAGAGGTGTACCTCATAGTGTCAGAGTTACCTGGGAGCAGCAGTAGAACCAGGAAGTGTAAGAGGTGTACCTGGGAGTTTCCAGTGAGTACCTGGGAGTGTCAGAGAGGTACCTGGGAGGTCAGAGGTGTACTTGGGAGTGTCAGAGGTGTACCTGGAGTGTCAGAGGTGTACCTGGGAGTGTCAGGATGGGTACCTGGGAGTGTCGGAGGTGTACTGGGAGTGTGAGAGGTGCACCTGGGAGTGTCAGAGGTACCTGGGAAGTTGAGAGGTACCAGGAGTGCCAGATGTGCCTGGGAGGGTCAGAGGTGAACCAGGGAGGTCAGAGGAGTACCTGGGAGGTTGGGAGGTTTACCTGGGAGTATCGGAGGTGTACCTGGGAGACGGGATGTGTACTCGGAGGCTCAGAGGTGTACCTGGGAGTATCAGGGTGTACCTGGGAGTGTCAGAGGTACCTGGGAGGAGGGGTGTAACTGGTAGTGTCGGAGGTGTAACTGAATGTCAGGGAGGTACCAGGAGTGTCAGGAGTACCTGGGAGTCTCAAAGGTGTACCTGGGAGCATCGGAGGTGTACCTGGGAATATCGGAGGCACGGGAATATCGAGCTGTACATGGGAGGTCAGAGGTGTACCTGGGAGGTCGGAGGTGTACCTGGGAGTGTCACAGGTGTACCTGGGAGTGTCTGGAGGTGTACTCTTAGTGTCAGGGGTGTACCTGGGAGTGTCAGGGGTGCACCTGGGAGAGTCGGAGGTGTACCTGGGAGAAGTCAGAGGTGTACCTGGGAGTGCCTGAGGTACCTGGGAGGCTTGAGGTGTACCTAGGAGGTCTGAGGTGTACCTGGGAGCGTCAGAGCATTCAGGGTGTGTCACAGGAGGCCTGGGATCAGGAGAGGTGTACCTGGTAGTGTCAGGGGTGTACCTGGTAGCCAGGTGTACCTGCAGTGTCAGAGGAGCACCTGGGAGGCCAGAGGTGTATCTGGGAGTGTCTGGGGTGCACCTGGGAGTGTCAGGAGGTGTACCTGGGAGGTCAGGCATACATGTGAGCATCAGAGGTGCACCTGGGAGTGTCAGAGGTGTACCTGGGAGGTCAGAGGTGTACCTGGGAGTGTCAGAGGTGTACCTGGAGTGTCGGAGGTGTCCCTGAGAGTGTCAGAGGTGTACCTGGGAGTGCCAGAGGTGTACCTGGGAGGTCAGAGGTGTACCTGGAGTGTCAGAGGTGTACCAGGAGTGTCAGAGGAGCACCTGGGAGTGTCAGAGGTGAACCTGGGAGGACAGAGGTGTACCTGGGAGGCCAGAGGTGTACCTGGGGAGTATCGGGGTGTACCTTGGAGGTCAGATGTGTACCCTGGAGTGTCAGAGGAGTACCTGGGAGTAGGAGTACCTGGGAGTGCTTGAAACCTGGGAGCAAGCCAGAGGTGTACCTGGGAGTGTCAGAGGTGTACCTGGGAGTGTCTGAGGTACCTGGGAGTGTCTGAGGTGTACCTGAGTGTCAGAGAAGTACCTGGGAGGTCACAGGAGTACCTGGGAGGTGAGAGGTGTGTACCTGGAGTGTGTGAGAGAGGTGTACCTGGGAGTGTCTGAGGTACCTGGGAGCATCAGAGGTTTACCCCTTAGTGTCAGGGGTGTACCTGGGAGTGTCAGGGGGTGTACCTGGGAGGCCAGGTGTACCTGGGAGAGAGTCGGAGGTGTACCTGGGAGTGTCAGAGGTGTACCTGGGAGTGTCTGACAGGGTGCACCTGGGAGTGTTTGAGGTGTACCTAGGAGCAACTGAGGTGTACCTTGGAGTGTCAGAGAAGTACTAGGGTGTGTCACAGGAGTACCTGGGACTGTGTGAGAGGCACGGGAGTGTGTGAGAGGTGTACCTGGGAGTGTCAGGAGGTGTACCTGGTAGTGTCAGGAGGTGTACCTGGGAGTATCAGAGGTGTACCTCAGAGTGTCAGAGTGTACCTGGGAGTGTCAGGGGTGAACTAGGAAGTGTAAGAGGTGTACCTGGGAGGTCAGCGCTGGTGCACCTGAGTGTCAGAGGTGTACCAGGGAGCATGAGAGGCCTGAGTGTCAGGAGGTACCTGGAGTGTCTGAGGTGTACCTGGAGGCCAGGTGAGCACCAGGGAGGTCAGAGGAGTACCTTGAGTTTCAGAGGTGTGCCTGGAGGTTGTGAAGAGTACCTGGGAGGTCAGAAAAGTACCTGGGAGTGTCAGGGGTGGGTACCTGGAGTGTCTGAGGCATACCTTTGAGTGTTCTGGAGGTGTACCTGGGAATATCAGGAGAAACCAGGTGTAAGAGGTGTACCTGGGAGTGTCAGAGGTGAAACAGGGGAGTGTCAAAGGAGTACTCTGGGAGCAAGCTGGAGCCATCTGGGAGAATGAAAATGGATGTACCTGGAGTGCTGTGAGGTGTACCTGGGAGAACAAAGGTGTACCTGGGAGTGTTAGAGGTGTACATGGGAGTATCAGGAGGTGTACCAGAGTGTCAGAGTGTACTGGGAGGTTAGGGGTGAACTGAGAGAAGTGTAAGAGGTGCCTGTGGAGGCCAAAGTGTTGTACCTGGGAGTGTCAGAGATGCACTGAGAATGTCAGAGGTGCACCCAGACTGTCGGACATGTACCCAGTGGACACCTGGGAGGCCAGAGGTGTACCTGGGAGGCCGAGGCACTTGGGAGTGTCAGAGGTGTACCTGGGAGTGTCAGAGGTACCTGGGAGTGCTGGGGATGTGTACCTGGGAGCCGGAGGTGCACGGGAGGCAGAGGTGCACCTGGGAGTGTCAGAGGTGGTACCTGGGAGTGCTGGGAGGTACCAGGGAGTGCCAGAGGTGTACCTGGGAGTGTCAGAGGAACCAGAGTGTCAGAGGAGTACTTGGGAGCACAGAGGTTTACCTGGGAGACTGAGGAAAAATGAGACGGATGTGCCTTTTGAGTCGCAAGGTGTACCTGGGAGTATCAAAGGTAAACCTGGGAGTGTCAGAGGTACCTGGGAAGCCAGGGGTGTAACTGGTAAAAGCCGATGTGCAATCTGGGAATGTTGGTGCAACAGGAGTGTCAGTGGAGTACCTGGGGAGTTCCCAAAGGTGTGTACCCTGGGGAGCATCGGGAGGTGTACCTGGGAATATCGGAGGTGTTCCTGGAATATCGGAGCTGTACATGGGAGGTCAGAGGTACCTGGGAGCAAGCGGGAGGTGTGCCTGGGAGTGCTCACAGGTGTACCTGGGAGTGTCTGAGGTGTACCTCTTAGTGTCAGGTGTACCTGGGAGTGTCAGGGTGTACCTGGGAGAGTCGGGAGGTGTACCTGGGAGCAAGTCAGAGGTGTACCTGGGAGTGTCTGAGGTGTACCTGGGAGCAGCTTGAGGTACCCAGGAGTGCCTGAGGTGTACCTGGGAGCCAGAGTAGCACAGGTGTGTCACAGGAGCACCTGGGACTGTGAGAGAGGTGTACCTGGGAGTGTCAGAGGTGTGCCTGGGAGGCCAGAGGTACCTGAGAAGCCAGAGGTGTACCTGGGAGTATCAGAGGTGTACCTCAGAGTGTCACGAGAGGCACCTGGGAGTGTCAGGGCAGAACCGAGGAAGGAGGTACCTGGGAGGCCTGGGGCAAGCCAGCCTGGGAGGCCAGAGGTGTACCTGGGAGTGCCCAGAGATACCTGGGAGGTGGAGAGGGGTACCTGGGAGTGTGAGAGGTGGGACTGGGAGTGTCTCAGGTGCACGGAGAGCATCAGAGTGTACCTGGGAGGCTGGGGGTGTACCTGGGAGCAAGTCAGGGGTGCACTGGGAGGCCGGGAGGTGTACCTGGAGTGTCAGAGGTAAAATGGGGAGCATCAGAGGTGTACCTGGGAGCATAGGAGGTTTACCTGGGAGTGTCGGATATATACCTGGGAGCAAGCCGGAGGCGTACCTGGGAGTGCTGGATGTACCTGGGAGTGCCAGGAGGTACCTGGGAGTGCCTGAGGTACCTGGGAGCGCCCGAGGTGTACCTGGTATTGCTCAAAAATGCAGTGTCAGTGGTAGCTCTGGAGTGTTGCTGGTACCTGGGAGTGTCAGGAGGTGTACCTGGGAGTGTCAGAGGTGGGCACCTGGGAGCGTCAGAGAAGCACCTGGGAGGTCAGGGGTGTACCTGGTAGTGTCAGTGGTGTACCTGGGAGGCTGCCAGGTGCCTGGGAGTGTCACAGGCACCTGAAGGTCAGAGGTGTACCTTGGAGTGTCAGGGGTACCTGGGAGTGTCTCAGGTGTACCTCGGGAGAGCCCCAGGTGTACCTGGGAGTGTCAGAGGTGTACCTGGGGTATACCAGGTGAGCCAGAGGGTACCTGAGTGTCAGAGTTGTACCTTGGAGCACAGAGGTACCTGGCAGTGTCAGAGGAGCACCTGGGAGCGTCGAGGTTTATCTGGGAGTGTCTGTGTACCTGGGAGTGTCAGAGAGGTACCTGGGAGGTCAGAGGTGTTACCTGGAGTCGAGAGGCCTGGGAGGTCAGAGGTCAGGAGGTCAGAGGAGCACCTAGAGTGTCAGAGGTGTACCTGGGAGTGTCTGAGGTGTACCTGGGAGGCACAGGTGAGCACAGGGAGGCTCAGAGGAGTACCTGGGGAGGTCAGAGGTGTACCTGGGAGTGTCGAGGAGCTACCTGGGAGGTCAGAAAAGTACCTGGGAGTGCAGGGGTGTACCTGGGAGTGTCTGAGGCAATACCTGGGAGTGTCTGAGGTACTGGGAATATCAGTGGGAGAACCAGGAAGTAAGAGGTGTACCTGGGGAGTCAGAGGTGACCAGGGGAGGTCATGAGTAATGGGAGGTTGCAGAGGTTTACCTGGGAGTATGAGGTGTACCTGGGAGTGATCGGATGTGTACTTGGAGGTCAGAGGGGTACCTGGGAGATCAAAGGTGTACCTGGGGAGTGTTAGAGGTGTACATGGGAGTATGAGAGGTACCTCAGAGTGTCAGAGTGTACCTGGGTGTTAGGGGTGAACCAGGAAGTGTAAGAGGTGTACCTGAGTGTCAGCGTTGTACCTTTGGGAGGTCAGAGATGTACCTGAGAATGTTCAGAGGTGTAATGAGGACATGTACCTGGGAATTTCAATGAGTACCTGGGAGTGTCAGAGGTGTACCTGGGAGTGTCAGGAGGTGTACTTGGGAGGAAACTTGGAGGTCAGAGGTGCCTGGGAGTGCCAGATGTGTGCACTGGGAGTGTCGGAGGTGTACCTGGGAGTGAGAGGTGCACCTGGGAGTGTCAGAGGTGTACCTGGGAGTGTCACAGGTAAAAATGGAGCGAGAGGCACCTGGGAGTGTCAGAGGAACCAGGAGGCCGAGAGTACCTGGGAGTGTCAGAGGTTTACCTGGGAGCACGGAGGTGTACCTGGGAGCACGGGAGGTACCCTCGGAGTGTCAAAGGTGTACCTGGGAGTACTGGACTGAGTACCTGGGAGTCAGGTGTAACTGGTGTCGTGAGGTGTAACTGGGAATGTCAGAGGTGTACCAGGGAGTGTCAGTGGAGTACCTGGGAGTCTCAAAGGTGTACCCTGGGAGCATCGAGGTGTACCTGGGAATATCGGAGGTGTTCCTGGGAATATCGGAGCTGTACATGGGAGTGTCAGAGGTGTACCTGGGAGTGTCTGGAGGTGACTGGGAGTGCCACAGGTGTACCTGAAGTGTCTGAGGTGTACCCTTAGTGTCAGGGTGTACCTGGGAGGCTGGGTGCACCTGGGAGAGTCGAGGTACCTGGGAGCGTGGGAGGTACCTGGGAGTGTCTGAGGTGTACTGAGCTTGAGGTGTACCTAGGAGTGTCTGAGGTGTACCTGGGAGGTCAGAGAAGCACCAGGGTGTGTCACAGGAGCACTGGGTCTGTGAGAGAGGTGTACCTGGGAGTGAGGTACTCGGGAGTGTCAGAGGTGGGATGTCAGAGGTGTACCAGGGAGTGTCAGAGGTGTACCTGGGAGTGTCAGAGGTAACCAGGGAGTGTCAGAGAGCACCTGGGAGTGTTGTTTACCTGGGAGTATCGGAGGTGTACCTGTGGGATTACAGCACCGGAGTGTCAAAGGTACCTGGGAGTATCAAAGGTGTGGAGTGCTCAGAGGTGTACCTGGGAGTCAGGTGTAACTGGTGTGGAGGTGTAACTGGGAATGTCAGAGGTGTACCAGGGAGTGTCAGTGGAGTACCTGGGAGTTCAAAGGTGTACCTGGGAGCATCGGAGGTGTACCTGGGAATATCGGAGGTGTTCCTGGGAATATCACGGAGCTGCACATGGGGAGTGCTTGTGTGCACCTGGGAGTGTCGGAGGTGTACCTGGAGTGTCACAGGTCCCTTGGGAGGTCTGAGGTGTACCTCTTAGTGTCAGGGGTACCTGGGAGTGTCAGGGGTACCTGGGAGAGTCGGAGGTGACCTGGGAGTGTCAGAGGTGTACCTGGGAGGTTCGAGGTGTACCTGGGAGTGTTTGAGGTGCACCTAGGAGTGTCTGAGGTGTACCTGGGAGTGTCAGAGAAGTGCAGTGTCAGAGAAGTGGCTCAGGGTGTGTCACAGGAGCACCTGGGATCAGGAGAGGTGTACCTGGGAGGTCAGAGGTACCTGGGAGGCTGGGGAGGTGTACCTGGTAGTGTCAGAGGTGTACCTGGGAGCATCAGAGGTGTACCTCAGAGTGTCAGAGTGTACCTGGGAGGTTAGGTGAACCAGGAAGTGTAAGAGGTGCACCTGGGAGTGTCAGCTTGTACCTGGGAGTGTCAGTGTGTACCTGGAGTGTCAAGCAGGAGCACCTGGGAGTGTGGGAGAGGGTGGCCTGGGAGTGTGAGAGGTGTACTGGGAGTGTCTCAGGTGTACCTGAGAGCATCAGAGGTGTACCTGGGAGTGTCAGGGGTGTACCTGGAGTGCTTTAAAATGGGAGCAAGTCGGAGGTGTACTGGGAGTGTCAGAGGTGTACCTGGGAGCATCAGAGTGTGGCCTGGGAGACAGGAGGTTTACCTGGGAGGCCGGATATATACCTGGGAGTGTCGGAGGCGTACCTGGGAGTGTCAGGATGTACCTGGGAGGTCAGAGGTGTACCTGAGAGTGTCTGAGGTGTACCTGGGAGTGTCTGAGGTGTACCTGGCATTGTCTGGAGGTGTACCTGGCAGTGTCAAAGGTGTAGCCTGGGAGTGCCGGGGCGTACCTGGGAGTGTCAGAGGTGTACCTGGGAGTGCTCAGGAGGTTGTACCTGGGGAGCGTCAGAGAAGCACCTGGGAGGTCAGGGGTGTACCTGGAAATTCAGTGGTGCACCTGGGAGTGTCACAGGTGTACCTGGAGGCCATTGGTGTACCTGGAAGTGCTGGGGAGGTGCACCTTTGGAGTTTCACAGGGGTGTACCTGGGAGTGTCTCCCAGGTGTACCTCGGAGTCTCAGGTGTACCTGGGAGGCCAGGAGGTGTACCTGGGGGTGTTCGAGGTATACCAGAGTAGAGCCAGAGGTGTACCCAGAGTGTCAGAGTTGTACCTGGGAGGCCAGAGGTGTACCCGGCAGTGTCAGGAGGAGTACCTGGGAGTGCGGTTGGGGAGGTGTATCTGGAGTGTCTTTGGGTGTACCTGGGGAGTGCTCAGAGGTGTACCTGGGAGTGTCAGAGGTGTACCTGGGAGTGCTGAGGTGCACCTGGGAGTGTCAGGGGTGTATCAGGGGAATGTCATTGAGTACCTGGGAGGTCAGAGGTGCACCTGGGAGGTCGGAGGTGCACATGAGTGTCAGGGGAGGTGTACCTGGCAGTGTCAGCGGTGTACCTGGAGTGTCAGAGGTGTTCCTGGGAGTGTCTGGAGGTGCACCTGTGGGTGTCTGAGGTGTACCCTGGGAGTGTCTGAGGTACCTGGGAGTGTGAGGTACCTGGGAGTGCCTGGAGGTACCTGGGAGTATCAGAGGTGTACTGGGAGTGTCAGGGGTGTACCTGGGAGGTTAGGGGTGTACCTGGCAGTGTCAGAGGAGTACCTGGGAGTGCTGGGAGGTGTATCTGGGAGTGTCTGGGGTGTACCTGGGAGTGTCAGAGGTGTACCTGGGAGTGTTGGGGAGGCATGATGTGAGTATCAGAGGTACCTGGGAGGTCAGAAGGTGTACCTGGGAGGCCAGAGGTGTACCTGGGAGGTCAGAGGTGTACCTGGGAGGCCGGAGGTGTCCCGAGAGTGTCAGGAGGTGTACCTGGGAGTGCCAGAGGTGTACCTGGGAGAGTCAGTGTACCTGGGAGCAAGGTCAGGTGTGTACCAGGAGCAGTCAGAGGAGTACCTGGGAGTGTCAGAGGTGTACCTGGGAGACAGAGGTGTACCTGGGAGTGTCTGAGGCACCTGGGAGTGTATGAGGGCAATTTAGAGTGTCAGGTGTGTTCCAGGAGTGTCAGGAGGAGTACTCTGGGAGGCTGGGGAGGAGTACCTGGGGAGTGTCAGGGGTGTACCTGGGAGGCCAGAGGTGTACCTGGAGGCCAGAGGTGTACTTGGGAGTGTCTGAGGTGTACCTGGGAGGTCTGAGGTGTACCTGGGAGGCCAGAGAAGCACTCTAAGAGTATCACAGGAGTACCTGGGAGGAGAGGTACTTGGGAGTGTGAGAGGTGGCACCTGGGAGTGTCTGAGGTGTGCATTTTGGAGCATCAGAGGAAAATTTTTAGTGTCAGGGGTGTGTACTCTGGGAGTGTCAGGGGTGCACCTGAGAGAGTCGGGAGGTGTACCTGGGAGGCCAGAGGTGCACCTGGGAGCAGCTCCAAGGTGTACCTGGGAGGTTTGAGGTGCACCCATGAGTGTCTGGAAGTACCTGGGGAGTGTCAGAGAAGTACTCAGGGTGTGTCACAGGAGTTACCTGGGACTGTGGGAGGTGTACCTGGGAGTGTGAGGAGGTACCTGGGAGTGTCAAAGGTGTACCTGGTAGTGTCAGAGGTGTACCTGGAAGTATCAGAGGTGTACCCTCAGAGTGTCAGAGGTACCTGGGAGCAAGCCAGGGGTGAAACCAGGAAGGTAAGAGGTGTACATGGGGAGGTCAGAAAGTACTTGGGAGTGTCAGAGGAGTACCTAGGAGTGTCAGAGGTGTACCTGGGAGTGTCTGAGGTGTACCTGGGAGTGTCAGGTGAGTACCAGGGAGTGTCAGAGGAGTACCTGGGAGTGTCAGAGGTGTACCTGGGAGTGTCAGAGGAGTACCTGGGAGTGTCAGAAAAGTACCTGGGAGTGTCAGGGGTGTACCTGGGAGTGTCTGAGGTATAACTGGGAGTGTCTGAGGTGTTCCTGGGAATATCAGTGGAGAACCAGGAAGTGTAAGAGGTGTACCTGGGAGTGTCAGCGGTGTACTTGGGAGTGTCAAAGGTGTACCAAGAAGTGTCAGAGGAGTACCTAGGAGAGTCTGAGGTGTACCTGGGAGTGTCAGAGGTGTACCTGGGGGTGTCTGAGGTATACCTGGTAGAGCCAGAGGTGTACATGGGAGTGTCAGAGTTGTACCTGGGAGTGTCAGAGGTGTACCTGGCAGTGTCAGAGGAGTACCTGGGAGTGTCAGAGGTGTATCTGGGAGTGTCTGGGGTGTATCTGGGAGTGCCTGAGGTGTACCTGGGAGTATCAGAGGAGTACACATGTGAATATCAGGAGGTGGCCTGGGAGCACAGGAGGTACCTGGGAGTGTCAGAGGTGTACCTGTGAGGTCAGGAGGTGTACCTGGGTGTCAGGAGTTTATCAGGGAGTGTCAGGGGTGCATCAGGGAGTCAGGAGCACCTGGGAGGCCGAGCACCTGGGAGTGTCGGAGGTACATGCAGTGTCAGGAGGTGTACCTGGCAGTCTGGGCGGTGTACCTGGGGAGTGTCAGGAGGTGTTCTGGGAGTGTCTGAGGTGTACCTGTGGGTGTCTGAGGTGTACCTGGGAGTGTCAGAGGTGTACCTGGGAGTGTCTGAGGTACCTGGGAGTGTCAGGTGAGTACCAGGAGGTCAGAGGAGTACCTGGGGTCAGAGGTGTACCTGGGAGTGTCAGAGAGTACCTGGGAGGTCAGAAGCACTTGGGAGTGTCAGGTGTACCTGGGAGTGTCTGAGGCATACCTGGGAGTGTCTGAGTGTACCTGGGAGTGTCAGTGGCACCAGGGAGGTCAGAGGAGTACCTGGGAGGTCAGAGGTACCTGGGAGTGTCAGAGGAGTACCTGGGAGTGTCAGAAAAGCACTGGGAGTGTCAGGTGTACCTGGGAGGTCTGAGGCACACCTGGGAGTGTCTGAGGTACCTGGGAATATCAGTGAGAAGCCAGAAGTGTAAGAGGTACCTGGGAGGTCATGTGTACCTGGGAGTGTCAGAGGTGTCCAAAAAGTGTCAGAGGAGTACCTAGAGAGTCTGAGGTACCTGGGAGTGTCAGAGGTGTACCTGGGGTGTCTGAGGTATACCTAGAGCCAGAGGTGTACCTGGGAGTGTCAGAGTTGGTGCCTGGGAGTGTGGGAGGTGTAACTGGCAGGCGAGGAGTACCTGGAGTGTCAGAGGTGTATCTGGGAGTATCTGGGTGTATCAGGGAGTGCTGGGAGTACCTGGGAGTGCCAGAGGTGTACCTGGGAGGTCGGAGGTGTACATGCAGTGTCAGAGGTGTACCTGGCAGTGTCAGCGGTGTACCTGGGAGGTCAGAGGTGTCCTGGGAGTGTCTGAGGTACCTGTGGGTGTCTGAGGTGTACCTGGAGTGTCTGAGGTGTACCTGGGAGGGAGAGGTGTACCTGGGAGTGTCTGAGGTGTACCTGGGAGCATCAGGAGGTGTACCTGGGAGTGTCAGGGGTGTACCTGGGAGTGTCAGGTGTACCTGGCAGTGTCACAGAGCACCTGGGAGGTCAGGAGGTATCTGGGAGTGCTCGGGAACTGGGAGGCTGGGGAGGTGTCCTGGGAGGTCAGAGAGATACATGTGAGCACAGAGGTGTACCTGGGAGGTCAGGAGGTACCTGGGAGGTCAGAGGTACCTGGGAGGCTGTACTGGGGTCGGAGGTGTCCCTGAGAGTGTTCAGAGGTGTACCTGGGAGTGCCAGAGGACCTGGGAGAGTCAGTGGTGTACCTGGGAGTGTCAGGTGTGTACCGGGGAGTGTCAGAGGAGTACCTGGGAGTGGCCAGAGGTGTACCTGGGAGTGACAGAGGTGTACCTGGGAGTATCTGAGGTGTACCTGGGAGGTGTACCCAGGAGTGTCAGGTGTGTTCCAGGGAGGCCGAGGAGTACCTGGGAGTGTCAGAGGAGTACCTGGGAATGTCAGGGGTGTACCTGGGAGGCTGAGAGGTACCTGGGAGGTCAGAGGACCTGGAGGTCCAGGTACCTGACCTCAGGTGTACCTGGGAGTGTCTGAGGTGTACCTGGGAGTATCAGAGGTGTACTTAGTGTCAGGGGCGTACCTGGAGTGTCAGGGGTACTGGGAGACGGAGGTGTACCTGGGAGTGTCAGAGAGGTGTACCTGGGAGCCTGAGGTACCTGGGAGCGTTTGAGGTGTACCTGGGAGTGTCTGAGGTACCTGGGAGTGTCAGAGAAGTCCAGAGTGTGTCACGAGCACGGGACTGTGAGAGGTGTACCTGGGAGGTGGAGAGGTACCTGGGAGTGTCAGAGGTGTACCAGTGGCTGTGGCGCAGGTACCTGGGAGTGTCAGAGGTGTTCCTGGGAGTGTCTGAGGTACCTGTGGGTGTCTGAGGCACCTGGGAGTGTCGAGGCACCTGGGAGTGTCAGAGGTGTACCTAGGCCGGGAGGTGTACCTGGGAGGGTCAGAGGTGTACCTGGGAGTGTCGGAGGTGTCCCTGAGAGTGTCAGAGGTACCTGGGAGTGCCAGAGGTGTACCTGGGAGAGCAGGGGTGTACCTGGTGTCAGGTGTGTACCAGGAGTGTCAGAGGAGTACCTGGGAGTGTCAGAGGTGTACCTGGGAGTGACAGAGGTGTACCTGGGAGTGTCTATGTGTACCTGGGAGTGTATTAGGTGTACCAGGGAGTGTCAGGTGTGTTCCAGGAATGAGAGAGTACCTGGGAGGTCAGAGGAGTACCTTGAGTGTCAGGGGTGTACCTGGGAGTGTCAGAGGTGTACCTGGGAGTGTCAGAGGTGTACCTGGGAGTGTCTGAGGTGTACCTGGGAGGTCAGAGGTGGATGGGGAGTGTCAGAGGAGTACCTAGGAGTGTCTGAGGCATACCTGGAGTGTCTGAGGTGTACCTGGGAATATCAGTGAGAACCAGGAAGTGTAAGAGGTGTACCTGGGAGTGTCGGGCGGTGTACCTGGGAGGCAGGTGTGTGCCTGGGAGGTCAGAGGAGTACCTGGAGTGTCAGAGGTGCACTGGGAGTGACAGAGGTGTACCTGGGAGTATCTGAGGTGTACCTGGGAGTGTACGAGGTGTCTCAGGAGTGTCAGGTGTGTTCCAGGGAGTGTCAGAGGAGTACCTGGAGTGCTGGGAGGAGTACCTGGGAATGTCAGGGGTGTACCTGGGAGTGTCAGAGGTACCTGGGAGTGTCAGAGGTGTACCTGGGAGTGTCTGAGGTGTCACGGGGGTGTCTCAGGTGTACCTGGGAGTGTCTGAGGTGTACCTGGAGCATCAGAGGTGTACCTCTTAGTGTCAGGGGTGTACCTGGGAGTGTCAGGGTGTACCTGGGAGAGTCGGAGGTGTACCTGGGAGTGTCAGAGGTGTACCTGGGAATGTCTGAGGTGTACCTGGGAGTGTTTGAGGTGTACCTGGGAGTGTTCAGGGTACCTGGGAGTAACAGAGTACCAGGTGTCACAGGAGTACCTGGGACTGGGAGAGGTGTACCTGGGAGTGTGAGAGGTGTACCTGGGAGTGTCAGAGGTGTACCTGGTAGTGTCAGCGGTGTACCTGGAGTGTCAGAGGTGTTCCTGGGAGTGTTCGAGGTGTACCAGGTGCTCTGAGGTGTACCTGAGCTGAGGTACCTGGGAGTGTCAAGGGTGTACCTGGGAGCGAGGTCTGGAGTCAGAGGTGTACCTGGGAGTGTCGGAGGTGTCCCTGAGAGGTCAGAGGTGTACCTGGGAGTGCCAGAGGTACCTGGGAGAGTCAGTGGTGTACCTGGGAGTGTCAGGTGTACAGGAGGCAGAGGCCTGGAGGTCAGAGGTGTACCTGGGAGACAGAGGTGTACCTGGGAGTGTCTCAGGTACCTGGGAGTGTATTAGGTGTACCTAGGAGCAGTGTGGTGTTCCAGGAATGTCAGAGGAGTACCTGGGAGTGCAGAGGAGTACCTGGGAGTGTTAGGCCTGGAGCAGAGGTGTCCCGGAGTGTCAGAGGTGTACCTGGGAGTGTCTGAGGTGTACCTGGGAGTGTCTGAGGTGTACCTGGGAGTGTCAGAAGTACAGGAGTGTCACAGGACTACCTGGGAGTGTGAGAGGTGTACCTGGGAACGTGAGAGGTGTACCTGGGAGTGTCTGAGGTGTACCTGGGAGTATCAGGGTGTACCTCTTAGTGTCAGGGGTGTACCTGGGAGTGTCAGGGGTGTACCTGGGAGAGTCGGAGGAGTGCCTGGGAGTGTCAGAGGTGTACCTTGGAGTGTCTGAGGTGTAACTGGGAGTGTTTGAGGGTGTACCTAGGGGTGTCTGAGGTGCCTGGGAGTGTCAGGAGAAGTACCAAGTGTGTCACAGTACCTGGGACTGTGAGAGGTGTACCGTGGGAGAAGGTGTACCTGGGAGTGTCAGAGGTGTACCTGGTAGTGTCAGAGGTGTACCTGGGAGTATCAGAGGTGTACCTCAGAGTGTCAGAGTGTACCTGGGAGTGTCAGGGTGAACCAGGAAGTGAAAGAGGTGTACCTAGTGTCAGCGTTGTACCTGAGTGTCAGAGGTGTACCGGGGTGTCAGAGGTACCTAGGGTGTCTGAGGGTACCTGGGAGTGTCTGAGGTGTACCTGGGAATATCAGTGGAGAACCAGGAAGTGTAAGGGTGTACCTGGGAGTGTCAGCGGTGTCCTGGGAGTGTCAGAGGTGTACCAAGAGTGTCAGAGGTACCTAGGAGAGTCTGAGGTGTACCTGGGAGTGTCAGAGGTGTACCTGGGGGTGTCTGGTATACCTGGTAGAGCCAGGGTGTACCTGGGAGTGTCAGAGTTGTACCTGGGTGTCAGAGGTGTACCTGGCAGTGTCAGAGGAGTACCTGGGTAAGTTAGAGGTGTATCTGGGAGTGTCTGGGGTGTACCTGGGAGTGTCAGAGGTGTACCTGGGAGTGTCAGAGGTGTACCTAGGAGTGTCAGGGGTGTATCAGGGAGTGTCAGTGGAGTACCTGGGAGTGTCAGAGGTAGCCTGGGAGTGTCGGAGGTGCACATGGAGTGTCAAGTGTACCTGGCAGTGTCAGCGGTGTACCTGGGAGTGTCAGAGGTGTTCCTGGGAGTGTCTGAGGTGTACCTGTGGGTGTCTGAGGTGCCTGGGAGTGTCTGATGTGTACTTGGGAGTGTGAGGGAGGTGTACCTGGGAGTCTGAGGTGTACCTGGGAGTATCAGAGGTGTACCTGGGGTGTCAGGGGTGTACCTGGGAGTGTCAGGGGTGTACCTGGCAGTGTCAGAGAGTACCTGGGAGTGTCAGAGGTGTATCTGGGAGTGTCTGGGGTGTACCTGGGAGTGTCAGAGGTGTACACCTGGGTGTCAGAGGTATACATGTGAGTATCAGAGGTGTAACCTGGAGTGTCAGAGGTGTCCTGGGAGTGTCAGAGGTGTACCTGGGAGTGTCAGAGGTGTACCTGGGAGTGTCAGGTGTCCTGAGGTGTCAGAGGTGTACCTGGGGTGCCAGAGGTGTACCTGGGAGAGTCAGTGGTGTACCTGGGAGTGTCAGGTGTGTACCAGGGAGTGTCAGAGGAGAACCTGGGAGTGTCAGAGGTACCTGGGTGACAGAGGTTGTACCTGGGAGTATCTGAGGTGTACCTGGGAGTATACGAGGTGTACCTAGGGTGTCAGGTCTGTTCCAGGGAGTGTCAGAGTACCGGGAGTATCAGAGGAGTACCTGGGAATGTCAGGGGTGTACCTGGGAGTGTCAGAGGTGTACTGGGAGTGTGCAGGTGTCCTGGGGAGTGTCTGAGGTGTACCTGGGGTGTCTGAGGTGTACCTGGGAGTGTCAGAGAAGTACCAGGGAGTGTAGGAGTACCTGGGAGTGTGAGGTGTACCTGGGAGTGTGAGAGGTGTACCTGGGAGTGTCTGAGGTGTCCTGGGAGCATCAGGGTGTACCTCTTAGTGTCAGTGGTGTACCTGGGAGTGTCAGGGGTGTACCTGGGAGAGTCGGAGGTGTACCTGGGAGTGTTGAGGTGTAACTGGGAGTGTCTGAGGGGTGTACCTGGGAGTGTTTGGAGGTGTACCCGGGGTGTCTGAGGTGTACCTAGTGTCAGAGAAGTACCAGGGTGTGTCACAGAGTACCTGGGACTGTGAGGTGTACCTGGGAGTGTGAGAGGTGTACCTGGGAGTATCAGAGGTGTACCTGGTAGTGTCAGAGGTGTACCTGGGAGTATCTGAGGTGTACCTGGAGTGTCAGAGTGGCCTGGGAGTGTCAGGGGTGAACCAGGAAGTATAAGAGGTGTACCTGGGAGTTTCAGCGTTGTACCTGGGAGTGTCAGAGATGTACCTGAGAATGTCAGAGGTGTACCTAGGAGTGTCGGACATGTCACCAGGGAATTTCAGTGGAGTACCTGGGAGTGTCAGAGGTGTACACTAGGAGTGTCAGGTCTGTTCAGGGTGTCAGAGGGTACACGGGAGTATCAGAGAGTACCTGGGAATGTCAGGGTGTACCTGGGAGTGTCAGAGGTGTACCTGGGAGTGTCACAGGTGGCCTGGGAGTGTCTGAGGTGTCCCGGAGTGTCTGAGGTGTTACAGGAGTGTCAGAGAAGTACCAGGGAGTGTGGAGTACCTGGGAGTGTGAGAGTGTACCTGGGAGTGTGTGAGAGGTGTACCTGGGAGTGTCTGAGGTGTACCTGGGAGTATCAGAGGTGTACCTCTTAGTGTCAGTGGTGTACCTGGGAGTGTCAGGGTGTACCTGGGAGAGTGGTGTACCGGAGTGTTAGGGGGTGTACACTGGGGTATCAGAGGGTGTGCCTGGGGTGTTTGAGGTGTACCTGGGGGTGTCTGAGGTGTACCTGGGAGTGTCAGAGAAGTACCGGGGTGTGTCACAGGAGTACCGGACTGTGAGAGGTGTACCTGGGGTGTGAGAGGTGTACCTGGGTATCAGAGGTGTACCTGGTAGTGTCAGAGGTGTACCTGGGAGTATCAGAGGTGTACCTGGAGTGTCAGAGTGTGACCTGGGAGTGTCAGGGGTGAACCAGGAAGTGTAAGAGGTGTACCTGGGAGTTCAGCGTTGTACCTGGGAGTGTCAGAGATGTACAGAATGTCAGAGGTGTGCCTAGGAGTGTCGGACATGTACCTGGGAATTTCAGTGGGTACCTGGGAGTGTCAGAGGTGGACCTGGGAGTGTCAGAGGAGGAGTGGATTGTCAGAGGTGTACCTGGGAGTGTCAGAGGTGTACCTGGGAGTGTCAGAGGTGTACCAGGGGAGTGTCAGAGGAGTACCTGGAGTGTCAGAGGTGTACCTGGGAGTGTCTGAGGTGTACACAGGAGGTGTCAGGTGAGTACCGGGAGTGTCAGAGGTACCGAGCAGCAGAGAGGTGTACCTGGGAGTGTGAGAGGTGGCCTGCAGGAGTGTGCAGGTGTACACGGAGTATCAGGGTGGCCGCAGGTGTCAGGTACCTGGGAGTGAGGGGTGTACCTGGGAAGTCCGGAGGTGTGACCTGGGAGTGTCGAGGGTGCCCAGGAGTGTCTGAGGTGTAACTGGGAGTGTTTGAGGTGTACCTAGGGTGTCTGAGGTGTGCCTGGGAGTGTCAGAAGTACCAGGGTGTGTCACAGAAGTACCTGGGACTGTGAGGTGTACCTCGGGTGTCAGGGGTGTATCAGGGAGTGTCAGTGGGTACCGGAGTGTCAGGGTGTACCTGGTGTCAGAGGTGTACATGGAGTGTCAGAAGTGTACCTGGGTGTCAGCGGTGTACCTGGGAGTGTCAGAGGTGTTCTTGGGGTGTCTGAGGTGTGCCTGTGGGTGTCTGAGGGGTGTACCTGGGAGTGCAGGGTGTACCTGGGAGTGTGAGAGGTGTACCTGGGAGTGTCTGAGGTGTACCTGGGGTATCAGAGGTGTACCTGGGAGTGTCAGGGGGTGTACCTGGGAGTGTCAGGGGTGTACCTGGCAGTGTCAGAGGAGTACCTGGGAGTGTCAGAGAGGTGTATCTGGGAGTGTCTGGGGTGTACCTGGGAGTGTCAGAGGTGTACCTGGTTGTCAGAGGTATACATGTGAGTATCAGAGGTGTACCGGAGTGTCAGAGGTGTACCTGGGGTGTCAGAGGTGTACCTGGGAGTGTCAGAGGTGGACCTGGAGTGATAGGAGTGTCCTGAGAGTGTCAGAGGTGTACCTGGGAGTGCCAGAGGTGTACCTGGGAGAGTCAGTGAGGCAGCCTGCACAGGAGTGTCAGGTGTGTGTACCAGGGAGTGTCAGAGGGTACCTGGGAGGTGTCAGAGGTGTACCTGGGGTGACAGAGGTGGCCTGGGGAGTATCTGAGGTGTACCTGGGGTGTACAGGTGTACCTAGGAGTGTCAGGTCTGTTCCAGGGAGTGTCAGAGGTACCTGGGGTATCAGAGGAGTACCTGGGAATGTCAGGGGTGTACCTGGGAGTGTCAGAGGTGTGCAGGAGTGTCAGAGGTGTACCTGGGAGTGTCTGAGGTGTGCACTGGAGTGTCTGAGGTGTACCTGGGAGTGTCAGAAGTACCAGGGAGTGTCACGGTACCTGGGGTGTGAGAGGTGTACCTGGGAGTGTGAGAGGTGTACCTGGGAGGTGTCTGAGGTGTACCTGGGAGTATCAGGGGTGTACCTCTTGGTGTCAGTGGTGGTGTACCTGGGAGTGTCAGGGGTGTACCTGGGAGAGTCGGAGGTGTACCTGGGAGTGTTGAGAGTGTAACTGGGAGTGTCTGAGGTGTACCTGGGAGGTGTTTGAGGTGTACCTGGGGTGTCTGAGGTGTACCTGGGAGTGTCAGAGAAGTACCAGGGGTGTGGCAGGGAGTACCTGGGACTGTGAGAGGTGTACCTGGGAGTGTGAGAGGTGTACCTGGGAGTATCAGGAGGTGTACCTGAGTAGTGTCAGAGGTGTACCTGGGAGTATCAGAGGTGTACCTCAGGTGTCAGAGTGTACCTGGGAGTGTCAGGGTGAACCAGGAAGTGTAAGAGGTGTACCTGGGAGTTTCAGCGTTGTACCTGGGGTGTCAGGGAATGTACCTGAGAATGTCAGAGGTGTACCTAGGAGTGTCGGACATGTACCTGGGAATTTCAGTGGGTACCTGGGAGTGTCAGAGGTGTACCTGGGAGTGTCAGGGGTGTACCTGGGAGTGTCAGAGGTGGCCTGGGAGTGTCCAGAGGTGTACCTGGGAGTGTCAGAGGTGTACCGAAGGGGTGTCAGAGGTACACAGGAGTGTCAGAGAGTGCACCAAGGAGTGTCAGAGGTGAACCTGGGATGTGAAGAGTACCTAGGGAGTGTCAGAGGTGTACCTGGGAGTTCAAGAGGTGTACCAGGAGTATGTGTACATGGAGTGTCAGAGTGCACCTGGGAGTGTGAGAAGAGTACACTGAGTGTGAGAGTGTACCAGGAGTAATATAGGTGTACACAGGAGTATCCAGAAGTGTACCTGGGAGGTTCATGGGTACCTGGGAGTGTCAGGGGTGTACTGGGAGTGTCAGGTGTACCCGGGAGTGTCAGAGGTGTACCAGTGGGTCAGAGTGTGTACCTGGGAGTGTGGAGGTTTACCTGGGAGTGTCGGGGTGTACCTGGGAGTGTCGAGGCATCCTGGGAGTGTCAGAGTTGTGTACCTGGAGTGTCAGAGGTGTCCTGGGAGTGTCAGGGGGTGCCTGGAAGTTAGAGGTACCTGGGAGTGTCAGAGGTGCCTGGGAGTGTCAGAATGTGCCTGCAGGAGTGTCAGAAGTGTACCTGGGAGTGTCAAGGGTGTACCTAGGAGTGTCAGAAATGTACCTGGGAGTGTCAGAGGGTACCTGGGAATTGTCAGAGATTGTACCTGGCAGTGTCAGTGGTGTACCTGGGAGTGTCAGAGGGTGTACACAGGAGTGTCAGAGGTGTACCTGTGAGTGTCAGAGGTGTACCTGGGAGGTGTCAGAGGTGTACCTGGGGTGTCCGGAGGTGTACCTGGGAGTGTCAGAGGAGTACACCAAAGTGTCAGAGGTGTATGCCAGTGTGTCAGGGGTGGTACCAGAGTGTCAGAGGTGTACCTGGGAGTGTCAGAGGTGTACCTGGGAGTGTCGGGTGCAGGA
Organism: Homarus americanus; assembly: GCF_018991925.1. Lineage (NCBI taxonomy): Eukaryota > Metazoa > Arthropoda > Malacostraca > Decapoda > Nephropidae > Homarus > Homarus americanus. The sequence goes on along the minus strand of NW_024712245.1, from coordinate 26,217 downwards.
GTGTGAAAGTACCTGGGAGTGTCAGGAGGTGTATCTGGGAGTGTCAGGGTGTACAGGAGTGTCAGAGGTGTACCTGGGAGTGTCAGAGGTGTACATGTAGTATCAGAGTGTACCTGGGAGTGTCAGGGTGTACCTGGGAGTGTCAGAGGTGTACAGGAAGTGTCAGAGGTGTACCTGGGAGTGTCGGAGGTGTCCCTGAGAGTGTCAGAGGTGTACCTGGGGTGCGAGGTGTACCTGGGAGAGTCAGTGGGCAGCCTGCAAGTGTCAGGTGTGTACCAGGTATCAGAGAGAACCTGAGGTGTCTGAGGTTGTACCTGGGAGTGTAGAGAGATTGTACCTAGGAGTGTCAGGGGTGTTCCAAGTGTGAAGTACGCAAGTGTCAGAAGGAGGTACCTGGAGTGTCAGGAGGTATGCCACAAGTGTCAGAGGTGCACCTGGGAGTGTCAAGAAGGTATACCTGGGAAGTGTCAGAGAATTGTACCTGGGGATGTCTGAGGTGCCTAGGAGAGTGTCTGAGATGTGCCTGGGGTGTCAGGAGGTGTACCTGGGGGTGTCAGAAGGGTGTACCGGGGGTGTCGGGAGGTGGCCTGGGAGTGTCGGAAGGAGGTGTACCTGGGAGTGTCAGGGTGTACCTGGGAGTGTCAGAGGTGTACCTGGGAGTGTCTGAGGTGTACCTGGGAGTGTCAGAGGTGTACCTGGGAGTGTCAGGTACACCTGGGTGTATGGTGCAGTGTCAGAGGTAGCCTGGGAGTGTCGAGAGGTGTACCTGGTAGTGTCGAGGTGGACTGGGAGTATCAGAGGTGTATGGGAGTGTCTGAGGTGTACCTGGGAGTGTCAGAGGTGTACCCTGGAGTGTCAGAGAAGTACCGGGGTGTGTCAGGGAGTACCTGGGAGTGTGAGGAGGTGTACCTGGGGAGTGTCAGGGGTGTACCTGGGAGTGTCGGAGGTGTACCTGGGAGTGTCAGGGGTACCAGGAGTGTCAGAGGTGGCAACTGGGAGTGTCTGAGGTGTACCTGAGTGTCTGAGGTGTACCTGGGAGTGTCGAAGAAGTACCAGGGAGTGTCACAGTACCTGGGATTGTGAGAGAGGTGCACCTAGGAGTGTCAGGGGTGTACCAGGGGGTGTCGGTGGGTACCTGGGAGTGTCAGAGGTGTACCTGGGAGTGTCAGGGGTGGTTGTACCTGGAGTGTCAGAGGTGTACCTGGGAGTGTCAGAGGTGGCCTGGGAGTGTCAGAGGTGTTCTGCAGGAGTGTCTGAGGTGTACCTGTGGGTGTCTGAGTGTACCTGGGAGGTGTCTGAGGTGTACCTGGAGTGTGAGAGGTGTACCAGAGGTAGCAGGAGGTGTGTACAGGAGTATCAGAGGTGTGCCTGGGAGTGTCAGAGTGTACCTGGGAGTGTCAGGGGTGTACCTGGGAGTGTCAGAGAGGTACCTGGGAGTGTCAGAGGTGTCTCGCAGTGTCACAGGGTGTACCTGGGAGTGTCAGAGGTGTACCTGGGAGTGTCAAGAGGTGTACATGGGAGTATCAGAGGTGTACCTGGGAGTGTCAGAGGTGTACCGAGGAGTGTCAGGAGTGTGCCTGGGAGGTGTCAGGAGTGACCAGGGTGTCAGAGGTGTCCTGAGGTGTCAGAGGTGTACCTGGAGTGTCAGAGGTGTGCCTGGGAGGTCAGAGGTGTGACAACTGGGGTGTCGAGGTGTGGTGTACCAGGGAGTGTCAGAGGTGTACACGGGAGTGTGAGGTGTACCTGGGAGTGTCAGAGGTGTACCTGGGAGTATCTGAGGTGTACCTGGGAGTGTCAGTGTACCTAGGAGTGTGTGGTCTGTTCCAGGAGTGTCAGAGAGTACCTGGGAGTATCAGGAGGAGTACCTGGGAATGTCGGGGGGTGTACCTGGGAGTGTCAGAGGTGTACCTGGGAGTGTCAGAGAGGTGTACCTGGGGTGTCAGAGGTGTACCTGGGAGTGTCTGAGGGTGTACCTGGGAGTGTCAGAAGTACCAGGGTATGCAGGAGTACCTGGGGTGTGAGAGGGTGTACCTGGGGTGTGAGGAGGTGTACCTGGGAGTGTCTGAGGGTGTACCTGGGGTATCAGGGTAGCCTCTTGGTGTCAGTGGTGTACCTGGGAGTGTCAGGGGTGTACCTGGGAGAGTCGGAGGTGTACCTGGAGTGTTAGAGGTGTAACTGGGAGTGTCTGAGGTGTACCTGGGAGTGTTTGAGGTGTACCTGGGGTGTCTGAGGTGTACCTGGGGTGTCAGAAAGTCTGGGAATGTCAGAGGTGTGGGGGTGTCAGTGGGTGCCTGGGGTGTCAGGGGTGTACCTGGGGTGACAGAGGTATGCCTGGGAGTGTCTGAGGTGTGACTGGGGTGTATGAGGTGTGCCTAGGGTGTCAGGCGTGTTCCATGAGGTGTCAGACGGGTACCTGGGGTGTCTGGGAGGTGTGCCTGGGAGTGTCTGAGGTGTGCCTGGGAGTGTCGGAAGTGCCAGGGTGTCACAGGTGCCTGGGGAGTGTGAGAGGTGTGCCTGGGGTGTGAGAGGTGTGCCTGGGGTGTCCTGGGGTGTGCCTGCTGGGGTATCAGAGTGTGCCTCTTAGTGTCAGGGTGTGCCTGGGAGTGTCAGGGGTGTGCCTGGGAGAGTCGGAGGTGTGCTTGGGGTGTCAGAGGTGTGCCTGGGGTGTCTGGGGTGTGCCTGGGAGTGTTTGGGGTGTGCCTGGGGTGTCTGAGGTGTGCCTGGGAGTGTCAGAAACGTGCCAGGGTGTGTCACAGGGTGCCTGGAACTGTGAGAGGTGTGCCTGGGGAGTGTGAGAGGTGTGCCTGGGGTGTCAGGGTGTGCCTGGTAGTGTCAGAGGTGTGCTGGGGAGTATCAGAGGGTGTGCCTCAGGTGTCAGAGTGTTCCTGGGAGTGTCAGGGGTGAACCAGGAAGTGTAAGAGGTGTGCCTGGGGTGTCAGCGTTGTGCCTGGGAGTGTCAGAGGTGTACCAGGGGTCATGAGGAGTACCTAGGAGTGTCAGGGTGTACGAGTGTCTGGGGGTGGCTTGGAGTGTCAGGTGAGTGCAGAGAGTGTCAGAGTGCCTGGGGTCAGAGGTGTGCCTGGGAGTGTCAGGAGGTGCAGGTGTCAGAAGAGTACTTGGAGTGTCAGGTGTGTGCCTGGGGTGTCTGTGAGGTATGCCTGGGAGGTGTCTGGTGTGCCGGAATATCAGTGGAGAACCAGGAGTGTAAGAGGTGTACCTGGGGAGTGTCAGCGGTGTGCCTGGGGAGTGTCAGAGGTGTGCCAGAGTGTCAGAGGGTGCCTGGGAGAGTCTGGGTGTGCCTGGGTGTCAGAGGTGTGCCTGGGGTGTCTGAGGTATGCCTGGTGGGGCCAGGGTGTGCCTGGTGTCAGAGTTGTGCGGAGTGTCAGAGGTGTACCGGCAGTGTCAGAGTGCCTGGGAGTGTCAGAGTGTATCTGGGGAGTGTCAGGGGTGTGCCTGGGAGTGTCAGAGGTGTGCCTGGGAGTGTCAGAGGAGTACATGTGAGTATCAGAGGTGTACCTGGGGGTGTCAGAGGTGTGCCTGGGAGTGTCAGAGGTGTACCTGGGAGTGTCAGGTGTGCCTGGGGAGTGTCAGGGGTGTATCAGGTAGTGTCAGTGGAGTACCTGGGAGTGTCAGAGTGTACCTGGGGAGTGTCTGGGTGTGCATGGAGTGTCAGAGGTGTACCGGAGTGTCAGAGTTCTGTAGTATCAGAGATGTACCTGGGAGTGTCAGAGGTGTGCCTGGGGTGTCAGGTGTGCGGAGTGTCAGAGGTGTGCCTGGGAGTGTCGGAGTGTCCTGAGGTGTCAGAGGTGTGCCTGGGAGGTGTCAGGGGTGTGCCTGGGAGGTCAGTGGTGTGCCTGGGGTGTCAGGTGTGTGCCAGGGGTGTCAGAGGAGTGCCAGGTGTCAGAGGTGTGCCTGGGGAGTGTCTGGGGTGTACGTGGGAGTGTCAGAGGTGTGCGAGTGTCAGAGGTATACATGTGGTATCAGAGATGTACTGGGGTGTCAGAGGGTGTGCCTGGGGAGTGTCAGAGGTGTGCCTGGGGAGTGTCAGAGGTGTGCCTGGGAGTGTCGGAGGTGTCCTGAGTGTCAGAGGTGTGCCGGGTGCCAGAGGTGTGCCTGGGAGAGTCAGTGGTGTGCCTGGGAGTGTCAGGTGTGTACCAGGGTGTCAGAGGTACCTGGGAGTGTCAGAGGTGTGCCTGGGGTGACAGGTGTGCCTGGGGTATCTGAGGTGTGCCTGGGGGTGTATGGGGTGTGCCAGGAGTGTCAGGTGTGTTCAGGGTGTCAGGAGTACCTGGGAGCGTCAGAGGTGCCTGGGAATGTCAGGGGTGTGCCTGGGGTGTCAGAGGTGTGCCTGGGGTGTCAGGGGTGTGCCTGGGGTGTCTGAGGTGTGCCTGGGGAGTGTCTGAGGGTGTGCCTGGGGTGTCAGAGTACCAGGGGGTGTCACAGGAGGTGCCTGGGGAGTGTGAGGAGGTGTGCCTGGGGTGTGAGAGGTGTGCCTGGGGTGTCTGGGGTGTGCCTGGGGTATCAGAGGTGTGCCTCTTAGTGTCAGGGTGTGCCTGGAGTGTCAGGGGTGTGCCTGGGAGAGTCGGAGGTGTGCCTGGGAGTGTCAGAGGTGTGCCTGGGGAGTGTCTGGGGTGCCGGAGTGTTTGAGGTGTGCCTGGGGTGTCTGGGGTGTGCCTGGGGTGTCAGAGAGTTCAGGGGTGTGTCTGGATGCCCGGGACTGTGAGGTGTGCGGGTGTGAGGAGGTGTGCCTGGGGTGTAGAGGTGTGCCTGGTGGTGTCAGAGGTGTGCCTGGGGTATCAGAGGTGTGCCTCGGGTGTCAGAATGTGCCTGGGAGTGTCAGGGGTGAACCAGGAGTTTTAAGAGGTGTGCCTGGGAGTGTCAGCGTTGTGCCTGGGAGTGTCAGAGATGTGCCTGAGAATGTCAGGGGTTGTGCCTGGGGTGTCGGACATGTGCCTGGGAATTTCAGTGGAGTGCCTGGGGAGTGTCAGGGGTGTGCCTGGGAGTGTCGGAGGTGCACCTGGGAGTGTCAGAGTGTACCTGGGAGTGTCAGAGGTGCAAGTGTCAGAGGTGTGCCTGGGAGTGTCGGAGGTGTGCCTGGGAGTGTGAGGTGCCCGGAGTGTCAGAGGTGTGCCTGGGTGTCAGAGGTGTGCAGGGGGTGTCAGAGGTGTGCCTGAGTGTCAGGTGGTGAACCAGGGGTGTCAGAGGAGTGCCTGGGGTGTAGAGGTTTACCGGAGTGTCAGGAGGTGTGCCTGGGACGGATGTGTGTCCTGGGAGTGTGGGGGTGTGCCTAGGGATATCAAGGTGTGCCTGGGAGTGTCAGAGGTGTACCTGGAGTCAGGGTGTAACTGGTAGTGTCGGAGGTGTAACTGGGAATGTCAGAGGTGTGCCAGGGAGTGTCAGTGGAGTGCCTGGGAGTGTCAGAGGTGTACCTGGGGAGTGACAGGGTGTGCCTGGGGTGTCTGAGGTGTCACTGGGGTGTGGTGTGCACAAGTGTCAGGCGTGTTCCATGGGTGTCAGACAGTGCCTGGGAGTGTCTGGGGTGTGCTTGGGTGTCTGGGGTGTGCCTGGGGTGTCAGAGTGCCAGGGGTGTCACAGGTGCCTGGGGTGTGAGAGGTGTGCCTGGGGAGTGTGAGGGTGTGCCTGGGGTGTCTGAGGTGTGCCTGGGGTATCAGAGGTGTGCCTCTTGGTGTCAGGGTGTGCCTGGGAGTGTCAGGGGTGTGCCTGGGAGGAGTCGGAGGTGTGCCTGGGGTGTCAGGGTGTGCCTGGGGTGTCTGGGGTGTGCCTGGGGTGTTGGGGTGTGCCTGGGGTGTCTGGGGTGTGCAGGTGTCAGAGTTCCAGGGTGTGTCACAGGTGCCTGGGACTGTGGGAGGTGTGCCTGGGGTGTGGGGAGGGTGTGCCTGGGTGTAGAGGTGTGCCTGGTGGTGTCGGGTGTGCCTGGGGTGTCAGAGTTGGCACCTGGGGTGTCAGGGTGTGCCTGGGGAATGTCAGAGTTGTGCCTGGGGAGTGTCGGACATGTACACCAGATGTCAGAGGTGTGCCTGGGGAGTGTCAGGAGGTGTGCCTGGGAGTGTCGAGTGTGCCTGGGGTGTCAGGGGTGTGCCTGGGGTGTCAGAGGTGTGCCTGGGGAGTGTCAGGGGTGTGCCTGGGAGTGTCAGAGGTGTGCCTGGGGTGTGAGAGAGGTGCACCGAGTGTCAGAGTGTGCCTGGGAGTGTCAGAGGTGTGCCAGGGGTGTCAGAGGTGTGCCTGGGGTGTCAGGGGTGAACCAGGGGTGTCAGAGGAGTACCTGGGAGTGTCAGAGGTGTGCCTGGGAGTATCAGGGTGTACACCAGGAGTGTCGGATGTGTACCTAGGAGTGTCAGGGGTGTACCTGGGGTGTCAAAGGTGTGCCTGGGAGTGTCAGAGGTGTACCTGGGAGTCAGGGGTGTACCTGGTAGTGTCGGAGGTGTACCTGGGAGTGTCAGAGGTGTGCCTGGGGTGTCAGTGGGTACTGGGAGTCTCAGAGGTGCCTGGAGCATCAGGTGTGCCTGGGAATGTCAGTGTTCTGGGAATATCAGGCTGTGCATGGGAGTGTCAGAGGTGTGCAGTGTGGTGTGCCTGGGGTGTCACAGGTGTACCTGGGGTGTCAGAGGTGTGCCTGGCAGTGTCAGAGGTGTGCCTTGGAGTGTCAAACGTGTGCACCGAGTGTCAAGAGATTGCAGGGAATGTCAGTGGGTACCTGGGGTGTCAGGGGTGTGCCTGGAGTGTCAGAGGTGTGCCTGGGGTGTAGAGGGGTGCCTGGGTGTCTGAGGTGTGCCTGGGGTGTCTGGTGTACCTGGGAGTGTCGGTGTGCCTGGGGGTGTGAGGTGCCTGGGGTGTCTGAGGTGTGCCTGGAGTGTCTGAGGGGTGTGCCTGGCGTGTGTGAGGTGTGCCTGGGAATGTCAGTGGAGAACCAGGAGTGTAAGAGGTGTACCTGGGAGTGTCAGCGGTGTGCTGGGAGTGTCAGAGGTGTGCCAGGGGTGTCAGAGGTGCCTGGGGTATCTGGGGTGTGCTGGGTGTCAGAGGTGCCTGAGAGTGTCAGAGGTGTGCCTGGGGTGTCAGAGGTGTGCCTGGGGAGTGTCGGAGGTGTCCTAGAGTGTCACAGGTGTACCTGGGGAGTGCCAGAGGTGTACCTGGAGAGTCAGTGGTGTGCCTGGAGGTGTCAGGTAAGTGCCAGGGGGTGTCAGAGGAGTGCCTGGGGTGTCAGGGGTGTGCCTGGGGTGACAGAGGTGTGCCTGGGGGTGTCTGGGGTGTGCCTGGGGTGTATGGTGTGCCTGGGGTGTCAGGTGTGTTCAGGGAGTGTCAGAGGGTACCTGGGAGTGTCAGAGGAGTGCCTGGGAGTGTCAGGGGTGTACCTCAGGTGTCAGAGGTGTGCCTGGGGAGTGTCAGAGGTGTGCGAGTGTCACAGGTGTGCCTGGGAGTGTCAGAGGTGTGCCTGGCAGTGTCAGGAGGTGTGCCTGGGAGTGTCAGAGATGTACCTGAGGAATGTCAGAGGTGTGCCTGGGGTGTCGGACGTGTGCCTGGGGGTGTCAGAGGGTACCAGGGAATGTCAGTGGAGTGCCTGGGATGTCAGGGGTGTGCCTGGGGAGTGTCAGTGGTGTGCCTGGGAGTGTCAGAGGTGTGCCTGGGAGTGTCAAAGATGTGCCTGGGGGTGTGGTGTGCCTGGGAGTGTGAGAGGTGCACCTGGGGTGTCTGGTGTGCCTGGGAGTTTCTGAGGTGTGCCTGGGGAGTGTCTGGGGTGTGCCTGGCAGTGTCTGGGGTGTGCCTGGGAATGTCAGTGGAGAACCAAGAAGTGTAAGAGGTGTGACCTGGGAGTGTCAGAGGTGTACCTGGGAGTGTCAGAGGTGTACCAGGGTGTCAGAGGAGTACCCAGGGGAGTGTCTGGAGGTGTACCTGGGAGGTCAGAGGTGTACCTGGGGGTGTCTGAGGTATACCTGGTAGAGCCAGAGGTGTGCCTGGGAGTGTCACAGGTTGTACCTGGGAGCGGAGGTGTTCATGGAGTGTCAGAGGTGTACCTGGCAGTGTTGCGGGTACCTGGGAGTGTCAGAGGTGTTCCTGGGAGTGTCTGAGGTGTACCTGGGGGTGTCTGAGGTGTACCTGGGAGTGTCTGAGGTGTACCTGGGAGCATCAGAGGTGTACCTGGGAGTGTGGAGGTTTACCTGGCATTGTCAGAGATATACCTGGAGTGTCGGAGACGCACGTGGGAGTGTCAGAGGTACCTGAGTGTCAGAGGTGTACCAGGAGTGTCAGAGGTGTACCTGGAGTGTCAGAGGTGAACAAGGGAGTGTTAGAGGAGTACCTGGGAGTGTCAGAGGTTTACCTGGGGAGTATCGTAGGTGTACCTGGGAGTATCGGATGTACCTCGGAGTGTCAGAGGTGTACCTGGGAGTATCAAAGGTGTACCTGGGAGGTCAGAGGTGTACCTGGGAGTCAGGTGTAACTGGGAGTGTCTGAGGTGTACCTGGGAGGCGAGGTGTACCTAGGAGTGTCAGGTGGGTCCAGGAGTGTCAGAGGAGTACCTGGGAGTGTCAGGAGAGTACCGGGAGTGTCAGTGGTGTACCTCGGAGAGTCAGGAGGTGTACCTGGGAGTGTCGGAGGCCTGGGAGGCACTGGATGTCAGAGAGCCTGGCAGTGTCAGAGGTGTACCTGGGAGTGTCAGAGATGTACCTGAGAATGTCAAAGGTGTACCTACGAGTGTCGGACGTACCTGGGAGTGTCAGAGGAGTACCAGGGAATGTCAGGAGCACTGGGAGTGTCAGAGGTGTACCTCGAGTGTCAGAGGTACCTGGGAGTGCAGAGGTGTACCTGGGAGTGTCAGAGGTGTACCTGGGAGTGTCGGAGGTGTACCGGGAGTGTCTGAGGTGTACCTGGGAGTGTCTGAGGTGTACCTGGGAGTGTCTGAGGTGTACCTGGCAGTGTCTGGAGGTGTACCTGGGAATGTCAGTGGAGAACCAAGAAGTGTAAGAGGTGTACCTGGGAGTGTCAGGGGTGTACCTGGGAGTGTCAGGGGTGTATCAGGGAGTGTCAGTGGAGTACCTGGGAGGCCAGAGGTGTACCTGGGAGTGTCGGAGTGCATGAGTGTCAGAGGTGTACCTGGCAGTGTCAGGTGTACCTGGGAGTGTCAGGGGTGTTCCTGGGAGTGTCTGAGGTACCCTGGGGTGTCTGAGGTGTACCTGGGAGTGTCTGAGGTGTACCTGGGAGTGTGAGAGGTGATTTGGGAGTGCCTGAGTTGTACCTGGGAGTATCAGAGGTGTACCTGGGAGTGTCAGGGGTGCACTGGGAGTGTCAGGGGTGTACCTGGCAGTGTCAGAGGAGTACCTGGGAGTGTCAGAGGTGTATATGGGAGTGTATGGGGTGTACCTGGGAGTGTCAGAGGTGTACCTGGGAGTGTCAGAGGCATACATGTGAGTATCAGATGTGTACCTGGGAGTGTCAGAGGTGTACCTGGGAGTGTCAGAGGTGTACCTGGGAGTCTCAGAGGTGTACCTGGGAGTGTAAGGGGCAGTACCAGGAGTGGTACCTGGGAGCAGTCAGAGGCACCTGGGAGTGTCAGAGGTGTTCCTGGGTGTGTTTGAGGTGTCTGGGGGTTTCTGAGGTGTACCTGGAGTGTCTGAGGTACCTGGGAGGGGGAGAGGTGTACCTGGGAGAATGGAGGCACATGGGAGGTCAGAGGTGTACCTGGGAGCATCAGAGGTGTACCTGGGAGTGTAATGGTGTACATGGGAGTGCGGTGTACCTGGGAGGTCAGAGGTGTACCAAGAAGTGTCAGAGGAGTACCTAGAGAGTCTGGAGGTGTACCTGGGAGTGTCAGAGGTGTACCTGGGGTGTCTGAGGTATACCTAGATCCAGAGGTACCTGGGAGTGTCCAGAGTTGTACCTGGGAGTATCAGAGGTGTACCGCAGTGTCAGAGGAGTGCCTGGGAGTGTCAGAGGTGTATCTGGGGAGTGTCTGGGGTGTACCTGGGAGGTCAGAGGTACCTGGGAGGTCAGAGATACATGTGAGCATCAGCGGTGTACCTGGTGTCAGAGGTGTACCTGGGAGTGCAGAGGTACCTGGGAGGTCAGAGGGGGAGTGTCAGGGGAGTCTGGGAGGTCAGAGGTGCTACCTGGGAGTGTCGGAGGTACATGGAGTGTCAGAGGTACCTGGCAGTGCTGCGGTGTACCTGGGAGTGTCAGAGGTGTTCCTGGGAGTGTCTGAGGTGTACGGGTGTCTGAGGTGTACCTGGGAGTGTCTGAGGTGTACCTGGGAGTGTGAGAGGCATCTGGGAGTGCCTGAGGTGTACCTGGGAGTATCAGAGGTGTATCCTGGGAGTGTCAGGGGTGTATCTGGGAGTGCCTGAGGTGTACCTGGGAGTATCAGAGGTGTACCTGGGAGTATCGGAGGTTTACCTGGCATTGTCGGAGATATACCTGGGAGTGTCGGAGACGTACGTGGGAGTGTCAGAGGTGTACCTGGGAGTGTCAGAGGTGTACCAAGGAGGTCAGAGGTGTACCTGGGAGTGTCAGAGGTGAAACCAGGGAGTGTTAGATGAGTACCTGGGAGTGTCAGAGGTTTACCTGGGAGTATCGTAGCTGTACCTGGGAATATCGGATGTGCACCCCGGAGTGCAGAGGTACCTGGGAGATCAAAAGTGTACCTGGGAGTGTCAGAGGTGTACCTGGGAGTCAGGGGTGTAACTGGGAGTGTCCGAGGTGTAACTGGGAATGTCAGAGGTGTACCAGGGAGTGTCAGTGGTGTACCTCGGAGTGTCAGAGGTGTACCTGGGAGTGTCGGAGGTGTACCTGGGAGCCAGGTGTACCTGGGAGTGTCAGAGGTGTACCTGGCAGTGTCAGAGGTGTACCTGGGAGTGTCAGAGATGTACCTGAGAATGTCAGTGTACCTAGGAGTGTCGGACGTAGCTGGGAGTGTCAGAGGAGTACCAGGGTCAGGAGTACCTGGGAGTGTCAGAGGTGTACCTGGGAGTGTCAGAGGTGTACCTGGGAGTGTCAGAGGTACCTGGGAGGTCAGAGATGTACCTGGGAGAGTGGAGGTGTACCTGGAGTGAGAGGTGCACCTGGGAGTGTCTGAGGTGCCTGGGAGTGTCTGAGGTACCTGGGAGTGTCTGAGAGGTGTACCTGGCAGTGTCTGAGGTGTACCTGGGAATGTCAGTGGAGAACCAAGAAGTGTAAGAGGTGTACCTGGGAGTGTCAGCGGTGTACCTGGGAGTGTCAGAGGTGTACCAGGGGTGTCAGAGGAGTACCTAGGAGTGTCTAAGGTGTACCTGGGAGTGTCAGAGGTGTACCTGGGGGTGTCTGAGGTATACCTGGTAGAGCCAGAGGTGTACCTGGGAGTGTCACAGTTGTACCTGGGAGTGTCGGAGGTGTTCATGGAGTGTCAGAGGTGTACCTGGCAGTGTCATGGTACCTGGGAGTGTCAGAGGTGTTACTGGGAGTGTCTGAGGTGTACCTGGGGTGTCTGAGGTGTACCTGGGAGTGTCTGAGGTGTACCTGGGAGCATCAGAGGTACCTGGGAGAATGGAGGTTTACCTGGCATTGTCGGGAGATACCTGGAGTGTCGGAGACGTACGTGGGAGTGTCAGAGGTACCTGGGAGTGTCAGAGGTACCAGGGAGTGTCAGAGGTGTACCTGGGAGTGTCAGGAGAACCAGAGTGTTAGAGGAGTACCTGGGAGTGTCAGAGGTTTACCTGGGAGTATCATAGGTGTACCTGGGAGTATCGGATGTGTACCTCGGAGTGTGAGAGGTGTACCTGGGAGTATCAAAGGTGTACCTGGGAGTGTCAGAGGTACCTGGGAGTCAGGGTGTAACTGGGAGTGTCTGAGGTGTACCTGGGAGGTAAGGAGGTGTACCTAGGGAGTGTCAGGTGTGTTCCAGAGAGAGTGTCAGAGGAGTACCTGGGAGAGTCAGAGGAGTACCTGGGAGTGTCGGAGGTACCTGGGAGTGTCACAGGTGTACCTGGGAGTGTCAGGTGTACCTGGCAGTGTCAGAGGTGTACCTGGGAGTGTCAGAGATGTACCTGAGAATGTCAGAGGTGTACCTACGAGTGTCGGACGTGTACCTGGGAGTGTCAGAGGAGGCCTCAGGGAATGTCAGTGAGTGCCTGGGAGTGTCAGAGGTGTACCTCGGAGTGTCAGAGGTGTACCTTGGAGTGTCAGAGGTGTACCTGGGAGGTCAGAGGTGTACCTGGGAGTGTCGGAGTGTGCACTGTGAGGTGGAGAGGTGCACCTGGGAGGTCTGAGGTGTACCTGGGAGTGTCTGGAGGTGTACCTGGGAGGTCTGAGGTGTACCTGGCAGTCTGAGGTGTACCTGGGAATGTTGAGTGGGAGAACCAAGAAGTGTAAGAGGTGTACCTGGGAGTGCTTGGAGGGTACCTGGAGCACAGAGGTGTACCAGGGGAGTGTCAGAGGAGTACCTAGGAGTGTCTGGAGGTGTACCTGGGAGTGTCAAGAGGTGTACCTGGGGTGTCTGAGGTATACCCAGAGCCAGAGGTGTACCTGGGAGTGTCAGAGTTGTACCTGGGAGTGTCAAGGTGTGCCCTGCAGTGTCAGAGGAGTACCTGGGAGTGTCAGAGGTGTACCTGGGAGTGTCGGAGGTGTTCATGGAGTGTCAGAGGTGTACCTGGCAGTGTCAGCGGTGTACATGGGAGTGTCAGAGGTGTACCTGGGAGTGTCAGGGGTGTATCAGGGAGTGTCAGTGGAGTACCTGGGAGTGTCAGAGGTGTACCTGGGAGTGTCGGAGGTGTACATGGGAGTGTCAGAGGTGTACCTGGCAGTGTCAGCGGTGTACCTGGGAGGTCAGAGGTGTTCCTGGGAGTGTCTGAGGTGTACCTATGGGTGTCTGAGGTGTACCTGGGAGTGTCTGAGGTGTGACCTGGGAGTCTGAGGAGGTGTATCTGGGAGTGCCTGAGGTGTACCTGGGAGTATCAGAGGTGTACCTGGGAGTGTCAGGGTGTACCTGGGAGTGTCAGGGGTGTACCTGGCAGTGTCAGAGGAGTACCTGGGAGTGTCAGAGGTGTATCTGGGAGTGTAGGGGTGTACCTGGGAGGTCAGAGGTGTACCTGGGAGTGTCAGAGGTATACATGTGAGTATCAGAGGTGTACCTGGGCTGTCAGAGGTGTACCTGGGAGTGTCAGAGGTGTACCTGGGAGGTCAGAGGTGTACCTGGGAGGTAAGAGTTGTACCTGGGAGTGTCAGAGGTGTACCTGGCAGGTCAGCGGTGTACCCGGGGAGTGTCAGAGGTGTTCCTGGGTGTGTTTGAGGTACCTGGGGGTGCTCAAGGTGTACCTGGGGAGTGTCTGAGGTGTACCTGGGAGTGTGAGAGGTGTACCTGGGAGTGTCTGAGGTGTACCTGGGAGTATCAGAGGTGTACCTGGGAGTGTCAGGGGTGTACCTGGGAGTGTCGGAGGTGTACATGGGAGTATCAGAGGTGTACCTGGGAGCATCAGAGGTGTACCTGGGAGTGTAATAGGTGTACATGGGAGTGTCAGCGGTGTACCTGGGAGTGTCAAAGGTGTACCAAGAAGTGTCAGAGGAGTACCTAGGAGAGTCTGAGGTGTACCTGGGAGTGTCAAGGGTGTACCTGGGGGTGTCTGAGGTATACCTGGTAGATCCAGAGGTGTACCTGGGAGTGTCAGAGTTGTACCTGGGAGTGTCAGAGGTGTACCTGGCTGTGTCAGAGGAGTACCTGGGAGTGTCAGAGGTGTATCTGGGAGTGTCTGGGGTGTACCTGGGAGTGTCAGAGGTGTACCTGGGAGTGTCAGAGGTATACATGTGAGTATCAGAGGTGTACCTGGGAGTGTCAGAGGTGTACCTGGGAGTGTCAGAGGTGTACCTGGGAGTGTCAGAGGTGTACCTGGGAGTGTCGGAGGTGTCCCTGAGAGTGTCAGAGGTGAACCTGGGAGTGCCGGAGGTGTACCTGGGAGAGTCAGTGGTGTACCTGGGAGTGTCAGGTAAGTACCAGGGAGTGTCCGAGGAGTACCTGGGAGTGTCAGAGGTGTACCTGGGAGTGTCAGAGGTGTACCTGGGAGTGTCTGAGGTGTACCTCGGAGTGTATGAGGTGTACCTAGGAGTGTCAGGTGTGTTCCAGGGAGTGTCAGAGGAGTACCTGGGAGTGTCAGAGGAGTACCTGGGAGTGTCAGGGGTGTACCTGGGAGTGTCAGAGGTGTACCTGGAAGTGTCAGAGGTGTACCTGGGAGTGTCTGAGGTGTACCTGGCAGAGTCAGTGGTGTTCCTGGGAGTGTCAGGTGAGTACCAGGGAGTGTCAGAGGAGTACCTGGGAGTGTCTGAGGTGTACCTGGGAGTGTCTGAGGTGTACCTGGGAGGCAGGTGAACCAGGAGTGTTAGAGGAGTACCTGGGAGGTCAGAGGTTTACCTGGGAGTATCGGGTAGGTACCTGGGAATATCGGATGTGTACCTCGGAGTGTCAGAGGTGTACCTGGGAGTATCAAAAGTGTACCTGGGAGTGTCAGAGGTGTACCTGGGAGTCAGGGTGTAACTGAGTGTCCGAGGTAACTGGGAATGTCAGAGGTACCAGGGAGCTCTGGAAGGTGTACCTGGGAGCATCGGAGGTGTACCTGGGAATATCGGAGGTGTTCCTGGGAATACAGGAGCTGTACATGGGAGTGCCAGAGGTGTACCTGGAGTGTCGGAGGTGTACCTGGGAGTGTCACAGGTGTACATGGGAGTGTCAGAGGTGTACCTGGCAGTGTCAGAGGTGTACCTGGGAGGTCAGAGATGTACCTGAGAGTGTCAGAGGTGTACCTTGGAGTGTCGGACGGTACCTGGGAGGCAGAAGAGTACCAGGGAATGTCAGTGAGTATCTGGGAGTGTCAGAGGTACCTGGGAGTGTCAGAGGTACCTGGAGTGTGAGAGGTGCACCTGGGAGTGTCTGAGGTGTACCTGGAGTGTCTGAGGTGTACCTGGGAGTGTCGGAGTGTACCTGGGAGTGTGGAGAGGTGCACCTGGGAGTGTCTGAAGTGTACCTGGGAGTGTCTGAGGTGTACCTGGCAGTGTAGGTGTACCTGGGAATGTCAGTGGAGAACCAGGAAGTGTAAGAGGTGTACCTGGGAGGTTAGCGGTGTACCTGGGAGCACAGAGGTGTACCAGGGAGGTCAGGAGGAGTACCTAGGAGTATCTGAGGTACCTGGGAGTGTCAGAGGTGTACCTGGGAGTGTCAGAGGTGTACCTGGGAGTGTCAGAGGTGTACCTGGGAGTGTCGGAGGTGTCCCTGAGAGTGTCACAGGTGTACCTGGGAGTGCTCGGAGGCTTGGGAGAGCAGTAGGTACCTGAAGTGTCAGGTAAGTACCAGGAGTGTCAGAGGAGTACCTGGGAGTGTCAGAGGTGTACCTGGGAGTGACAGAGGTGTACCTGGGAGTGTCTGAGGTGTACCTGGGAGTTGTATGAAGGTGTGCCTAGGAGTGTCCAGGTGTGTTCCAGGGGTGTCAGAGGTGCCTGGGAGTGTCCCGGAGGAGTACCTGGGGTGTCAGTGGGTGTGCCTCAGGTGTCAGGGTGTGCCTGGGGGAGTGTCGGAGGTGTGCCTGGGGAGTGTCTGGGTGTGTCTAGGTGTCAGAGGTGTACCTGCTTGTGTCAGAGATTGTGCCTGGGGAGTGTCAGAGATGTGCCTGAATGTCAGAGGTGTACCTGGGAGTGTCCGGACGTGTGCCTGGGGTGTCAGAGAATTACAGGGAATGTCAGTGGGTACAGGAGTGTCAGAGGTGTGCCTGGGAGTGTCAGAGAGGTGTACCAGGGGGTGTCAGAGGAGTACCTAGGAGTGTCACAGGGGTGTGCCTGGGGAGTGTCAGGGGTGTGCCTGAGGGTGTCTGGTATACCTGGTAGAGCCAGGGTGTGCCTGGTGTCAGAGATGTACCACCGGTGTTGGAGTGTTTATGGGTGTCAGAGGGTGTACCTGGCAGTGTCAGCGGTGTACCTGGGAGTGTCAGAGGTGTTCCTGGGGTGTCTGGGGTGTACCTGGGGTGTCCTGGGGTGTGCCTGGGGTGTCTGGGGTGTGCCTGGGAGCATCAGAGGTGTGCCTGGGGAGTATCGGAGGTTTGCCTGGCATTGTCGGAGATATGCCTGGGAGTGTGTCAGGAGACGTGCGTGGGTGTGGAGAGGTGTACCTGGGGAGTGTCAGAGGTGTGCCAGGGGAGTGGCAGAGGTGTACCTGGGGTGTCAGAGGTGAACCAGGGGAGTGTTAGAGGGAGTACTTGCCTGGGAGTGTCAGAGGTTTACCTGGGAGTATCGTAGGTGTACCTGGGAGTATCGGATGTGTGCCTCAGGTGTCAGAGAGGTGTACCTGGGGAGTATCAAAGGTGTGCCTGGGGTGTGAAGTGTACCTGGGGTCAGGGGTGTAACTGGGAGTGTCAGGTATTACCTGGGGTGTATGAGGTGTACCTAGGAGTGTCAGGTGTGTTCCAGGAGTGTCAGAGGTACCTGGGGGTGTCAGAAGGAGTACCTGGGAGTGTCAGTGGTGTACCTCAGGTGTCAGAGGTGTACCTGGGAGTGTCGGAGGTGTACCTGGGAGTGTCACAGGTGTGGGAGTGTCAGAGGTGTTCCTGGCAGTGTCAGAGGTGTACCTGGGGAGTGTCAGAGATGTGCCTGAGAATGTCAGAGGTGTGCCTACAGTGTCGGACGTGTACCTGGGAGTGTCAGAGGTACCAGGGAATGTCCAGTGGAGTGCCTGGGGTGTCAGAGGGTGTACCTCAGGTGTCAGAGGGTGTGCCTGGGAGTGTCAGAGGTGTGCCTGGGGTGTCAGGGGTGTGCCTGGGAGTGTCGGAGGTGTGCCTGGGGAGTGTGAGAGGTGCACCTGGGGGTGCTCAAGGTGTGCCTGGGGTGTCTGAGGGTGTGCAGAGTGTCTGGAGTGTGCCTGTGGTGTCTGGGGGTGTGCCTGGGAATATCAGTGGAGAACCAAGAGTGTGGAGGTGTGCCTGGGGAGTGTCAGCGGTGTGCCTGGGAGTGTCAGGAGGTGGCCTGCCAGAGTGTCAGAGGGTACTAGGGTGTCTGGGGTGTACCTGGGGAGTGTCAGAAGAGGGTGGTGTGCCAGGGGGTCTGGGGTATACCTGGTAGAGCCAGAGATTGTGCCTGGGAGTGTCAGGGGGTTGTGCCTGGGGTGTCAAGGTGTACCTGGCAGTGTCAGAGGAGTACCTGGGAGTGTCAGAGGTGGCACTGGGGAGTGTCCAGAGGTGTTCATGGAGTGTCCAGAGGGTGTACCTGGCAGTGTCAGCGGTGTACCTGGGAGTGTCAGGGTGTTCCTGGGGTGTCTGAGGTGTGCAGGGGTGTCTGGGGTGTGCAAGTGTCTGAGGTGTGCCACAGAGGGCATCAGAGGTGTGCCTGCTGGGAGTGGAGGTTTACCTGGCATTGTCGGAGATATGCACAAGTGTCAAGGACATTACGTGGGAGTGTCAGGGGTGTGCCTGGGGTGTCAGGAGTGTGCCAAGGGAGTGTCAGAGGTGTACCTGGGGAGTGTCAGAGGTAGACAGGGAGTGTTAGAGGTGCCTGGGGAGTGTCGGGGTTCCTGGGAGTATCGTAGTTGTACCTGGGAATATCGGATGTGTGCCTCCAGTGTCAGAGGTGTACCTGGGGAGTATCAAAGAGATGCCTGGGGAGTGTCAGAGGGTGTGCCTGGGGTCAGAAGTGTAACTGGGAGTGTCCGAGGTGTAACTGGGAATGTCAGAGGTGTACCAGAAGTCTCAAAGGTGTACCTGGAGCATCGGAGGTGTGCCTGCCAGGAATATCAGGTGTTCCTCAGAATATCGGAGCTGTACATGGGGTGTCAGGTGTGCCTGGGAGTGTCGGAGGTGTGCCTGGGGAGTGTCACAGGTGTGCCTGAGGTGTCATGGGGAGTGTACTAGCGGTGTCAGATGTGTGCCTGGGAGTGTCAGAGATGTGGCTAAAGTGTCCAGGGGTGTACCTGGGGTGTCGGACGTGTGTGCCTGGGGAGTGTCAGAGGGAGTGCCAGAGATGTCAGTGGGTACCTGGGAGTGTCAGGTGTGCTGGGGAGTGTCAGAGGGTGTGCAGTGTCAGAGGTGTGCCTGGGGTGTCAGAGGTGTACCTGGGAGTGTCGGGAGGTGTGCCTGGGAGTGTGGGGGTGCACCTGGAAGTGTGCAGAGGTGTGCCTGGGGAGTGTCTGGGGTGTGCCTGGGGTGTCTGAGTGTGCCTGTCAGTGTTTGAGGTGTGCCTGGGGAATGTCGGTGGAGAACTAGGAAGTGTAAGAGGTGTTGCCTGGGGTGTCAGCGGTGTGCCTGGGGGTGTAGGTTGTGCCTGGGGTGTCCAGAGGTGTGCCACCAGCAGTGTCAGAGGGTGCCTGGGGTGTCAGGGGTGTGTCTGGGAGTGTCTGGGGTGTGCCTGGGGTGTCAGGGGTGTGCCTGGGGTGTCAGAGGTGTGTATGTGGTATCAGAGGGTGTGCCTGGGGTGACAGGGTGTACCTGGGGTGTCAGAGGTGTGCCTGGGGTGTCAGAGGTGTGCCTGGGGTGTCCAGGAGGTGTCCCTAAGTGTCAGAGGTGAACCTGGGAGTGCCGGAGGTGTACCTGGGAGAGTCAGTGGTGTGCCTGGGGGTGTCAGGTAAGTGCAGGGAGTGTCCAGGGGTACCTGGGGAATCGGGAGGTGTGCCTGGGGAGTGTCAGGGTGTACACTGCTGAGGTGTCTGAAGGTGTGCCTGGGGGTGTATGAGGTGTACCTAGTGTCAGGTGTGTTCCAGGGAGTGTCGAGGTGCCTGGGGTGTCAGAGGAGTACCTGGGAGTGTCAGGGGGTGTGCCTGGGAGTGTCAGAGGTGTACCTGGGGTGTCCAGGGGTGTACATGGGAGTGTCTGAGGTGTACCTGGCAGAGTCAGTGGTGTTCCTGGGAGTGTCCAGGTGAGTGCCAGGGAGTGTCAGAGGAGTACCTGGGGAGTGTCTGGGGTGTGCCTGGGGGTGTGGGGTGTGCCTGGGTGTGTGTGGGGTGTACCTAGGGTGTCAGGTGTGTTCCAGGGAGTGTCAGAGGGGGTGCCTGGGGTCAGGGGGCGTGCCTGGTAGTGTCAGAGGTGTGCCTGGGAGTGTCAGAGAACCAGGGGAGGGTGTAGGAGGTGTGCCTGGGAGTATCAGCGTTGTGCCTGGGGAGTGTCAGAGGGTGTGCAGGGGTGTCAGAGAGTACCCACAGAGAGGTTGTGCCTGGAGGTGTCAGGGAGAACAGGAGGTGTAAGAGGTGTGCCTGGGAGTATCAGCGTTGTACCTGGGGTGTCAGGGGTGTACCAGGGGGTGTCAGAGAGTACAGGAGTGTGAGGTGTGCCTGGAGTGTCTGGGGTGTGCCTGGGGTGTCAGGGGTGTGCCTGGGAGTGTCAGGGGTGTAGCTGGGAGTGTCGGAGGTGTGACTGGGAGTGTGAGAAGTGTGCCTGGGGAGTGTCAGTGGGTGCCTGGGGGTGTCGGAGGTGTGCCTGGGGAGTGTCAGAGGTGTGCCAGGGGGTGTCAGAGAGGTGTGCCTGGGGAGTGTCAGAGGTGAACCAGGGAGTGTTAGAGGTACCTGGAGTGTCAGAGGTTTACCTGGGAGTATCGTAGGTGTACCTGGGGAGTACGGATGTGCCTCAGGTGTCAGAGGTGTACCTGGGAGTATCAAGGTGCCTGGGGTGTCAGGAGTGTGCCTGGGAGTCAGGGTGTAACTGGGAGTGTCAGGTGTACCTGGTGTATGAGGTGTGCCTAGGGTGTGGTGTGTTTGGGGAGTGTCAGAGGTACCTGGGAGTGTCAGAGGAGTGCCTGGGGAGTGTCAGTGGTGTGCCTAGGGTGTCAGAGGTGTGCCTGGGAGTGTCGGAGGTGTACCTGGGGGTGTCACAGGTGTGCCTGGGGTGTCAGAGGTGTGCCTGGCAGTGTCAGAGGTGTGCCTGGGGTGTCAGAGATGTGCCTGATGTCAGGGGTGTGCCTGGTGTCGGACGTGTACACGGAGTGTCAGAGGAGTACCAGGATGTCAGTGGATGCCTGGGATGTCAGAGGTTTGCCTGGGTGTCAGGGTGTGCCTGGGGTGTCAGAGGTGTGCCTGGGGTGTCAGAGGTGTGCTGGGTGTCAGGTGTGCCTGGGGTGTGAGTGCCTGGGGTGTCTGGGGTGTGCCTGGGGTGTCAGGGGTGTGCCGGGGTGTCTGAGTGTGCCTGGGTGTCTGGGGTGTGCCTGGGAATATCAGTGGAGAACCAAGGAGTGTAAGGAGGTGTGCCTGGGGTGTCAGCGGTGTGCCTGGGTGTCAGGGTGTGCCAGGGGGTGTCAGAGGTGTACCTGGGGTGTCTGGGGTGTGCCTGGGGTGTCAGAGGTGTGCCTGGGGGTGTCTGGGGTTTGTCAAGGTGTGGTGTCGGTGTCGGGTCCTGGTGTGAGGGGAGGTGTGCCTGGGAGTGGAGGTGTTCATGGAGTGTCAGAGGTGTGCCTGGCAGTGTCGGCGGTGTGCCTGGGAGTGTCAGGGTGTTCCTGGGGTGTCTGAGGTGTGCCTGGGGTATGGGGGTGTGGGGTGTCTGGGAGGTGTGCCTGGGGGCATCAGAGGGTGGACCTGGGAGTATCGGAGGTTTACCTGGCATTGTCGGAGATATGCCTGGGGTGTCAAGGACGTACGTGGAGTGTCAGGGTGTGCCTGGGAGTGTCAGAGGTGTGCCAGGTGTCAGAGGTGTACCTGGGGTGTCAGAGGTGAACCAGGGGGTGTTAGAGGAGTGCCTGGGAGCATGGGGTTTGACCTGGGTGTCTATTAAGTGTACCTGGAATTATCGGATGTGTACCTCCAGGTGTCAGAGGTGTACCAGGAATTATCAAAAGTGTACCTGGGAGTGTCAGAGGTGGCACAGGAGTCAGGGGTGTAACTGGAGTGTCGAGGTGTAACTGGGAATGTCAGAGGTGGACCAGGGAGTCTCAAGGTGTACCTGGGGCATCGGAGGTGTACCTGGAATATCAGGTGTTCTGGGAATATCAGAGCTGTACATGGGAGTGTCAGGGTGTACCTGGGAGTGTCGGAGGTGTACCTGAGAGTGTCAGAGGTGTGCCTGGCAGTGTCAGAGGTGTACCTGGGAGTTGTCAGAGATGTACCTGAGAGTGTCAGGGTGTACCTGGGAGTGTCGGACGTGTGCCTGGGAGTGTCAGAGGTGCCAGTGAATGTCAGGTGGAGTACCTGGGTGTGTCGGAGGTGTGCCTGGGGTGTCAGAGGTGTGCCTGGGAGTGTCAGAGGTGTGCCTGGGGTGTCAGGGGAGTGTGCCTGGGATGTCAGGTGTGCCTGGGAGTGTGAGAGGTGCCCTGGGGTGTCTGGGGTGTGCCTGGGTGTCTGGTCTGCCTGGGGTGTCTGGGGTGTACCTGGCAGTGTCTGGGGTGTACCTGGGAATGTCGGTGGAGAACCAGGTGTGGGAGGTGTACCGAGTGTCGGTGTGCAAGTTGGGGTTGTGCCTAGGTGTCAGGGGTGTGCATGCGGTGTCAGAGGTGCCTGGGGTGTCAGGGGTGTGTCTGGGGTGTCTGGGGTTGCTTGGGTGTCAGGGGTGTGTACCTGGGTTGTCAGATGTACGTGGAGTGTCAGAGGTTGTGCCTGGGGTGTCGGGGTGTGCCAGAGTTGTCAGAGGTTGGCCAGGTGTCAGAGGTGTGCCTGGGGTGTCAGGTGTCCCTGGTGTCAGGAGGTTGAGACCTGTGGGGGTGCGGGGTGTGCCTGGGAGGTGGGGTGGTGTGCCAGGTGTCAGGTGGTGCACAGGGTGTCAGGTGCCTGGGGTGTCAGAGGTGTGCCTGGAATTGTCAGAGGTGTGCCTGGGGTGTCTGGGGTGTGCCTGGGGTGTATGAGGTGTGCACAGGTGTCAGGTGTGTTCCAGGGTGTCAGAGTGCCTGGGGTGTCAGAGGAGTACCTGGGGAGTGTCATGGGTGTACCTGGGAGTGTCAGGTGTGCCTGGGAGTGTCAGAGGTGTGCCTGGGGTGTCTGGGGTGTGCCTGGCAGGTCAGTGGTGTTCCTGGGGTGTCAGGGTGAGTGCCAGGGAGTGTCAGAGGTGTACCTGGGAGTGTCTGGGGTGCCTGGGGTGTCTGGGGTGTGCCTGGGTGTCGGAGGTGTGCAGAGTGTCAGAGGTGTGCGTGGGAGTGTCAGGGTGTACCTGGGTGTAAGGGGTGTACCAGTGGTGTCAGTGGAGTACCTGGGGTGTCAGGTGTACCTGGGAGTGTCGGAGGTGTACATGGGTGTCAGAGGTGTACCTGGTGTCAGGGTGTACCTGGGAGTGTCAGAGGTGTTCTGGGTGTGTTTGAGGTGTACCTGGGGGTGTCTGAGGTGCCTGGGGTGTCTGGGGTGTGCCTGGGGTGTGAGGGAGGTGTGCCTGGGGTGTCTGAGGTGTGCTGTGGTATCAGAGGTGTGCCTGGGGTGTCAGGGGTGCCTGGGAGTGTCGGAGGTGTACATGGGGTGTCAGGGGTGTGCCTGGGGCATCAGAGGGGTACGCGAGTGTAATAGGTTGTACATGGGGTGTCAGCGGTGTACCTGGGAGTGTCAGAGGTGTGCAAGAGTGTCAGAGGAGTGCCTGGGAGTCTGGGGTGTGCCTGGGGTGTCAGAGGTGTGCGGGGTGTCTGGGAGGTGTCACCTGGTAGATCCAGGGTGTGCCTGGGAGTGTCAGGTTGTACCTGGGAATATCAGGGTGTACCTGGCAGTGTCAGAGGATGCCTGGGAGTGTCAGAGGTGTATCTGGGGTGTCTGGGGTGTGTCTGGGGTGCTGGGGTGTACCTGGAATTATCAGAGGTGTGCCTGGGAGTGTCAGGGGTGCCTGGGAGTGTCAGGGGGTGTGCCTGGCAGTGTCAGAGGGTGCCTGGGAGTGTCAGAGGTGTATCTGGGGAGTGTAAGGGGTGTACCTGAGTGTCAGAGGTGCCTGGGGTGTCAGAGGTAGCATGTGAGTATCAGAGGTGTGCCTGGGGTGTCAGAGGTGTGCCTGGGTGTCAGAGGTGTGCCTGGGGTGTCAGAGGTGTACCTGGGGAGTGTCAGAGGTGTACCTGGGGTGTCGGGAGGTGTCCTAGGGAGTGTCAGGGGTGTGCCTGGGGTGTCAGAGGTGTGCCTGGGGAGTGTCAGAGGTATACATGTGAGTGTCAGAGGTGTGCCTGGGGAGTGTCAGAGGTGTACCTGGGAGTGTCAGGTGTGCCTGGGGAGTGTCAGAGAGTGTGCCTGGGAGTGTCAGGTGTCCCTGGGAGTGTCAGAGGTGAACCTGGGAGTGCCGGAGCTGTACCTGGGAGAGTCAGTGGTGTACCTGGGGTGTCAGGTGGTGCCAGGGGTGTCAGAGGTGCCTGGGGTGTCAGGAGGTGTGCCTGGGGTGTCAGGTTATGCCTGGGGTGTCTGGGGTGTACCTGGGGTGTGTGAGGTGTACCTAGGAGTGTCAGGTGTGTTCAGGGGTGTCAGGAGGTGCCTGGGGTGTCAGAGGGTGCCTGGGGAGTGTCAGGGGTGTACCTGGGAGTGTCAGAGGTGTACCTGGGAGTGTCTGGGGTGTACCTGGCAGAGTCAGTGGTGTTCCTGGAGGTGTCAGGTGAGTGCCAGGGTGTCAGTGAGGTCCTGGAAGTGTCTGAGGTGTACCTGGGGAGTGTCTGAGGTGTACCTGGGAGTGTGTGAGGTGTACCTAGGAGTGTCAGGTGTGTTCCAGGAGTGTCAGAGGAGTACCTGGGGTGTCAGGGCGTACCTAGTAGTGTCAGAGGTGTACCTGGGAGTGTCAGGGAGAACCAGGAGGTGTAAGAGGTGTACCTGGGAGTATTCAGTGTTGGTACCTGGAGTGTTGGGAGGTACCAGGGAGTGTCAGAAGAGTACCTAGGAGTGTCAGAGGTGTACCTGGGAGTGTTTGAGGTGTACTCGGAGTGTCAGGGTGTACCTGGGAGGTCAGGTGTAACTGGGAGTGTCGGAGGTATAACTGGGAGTGTGAGAAGTGTACCTGGGAGTGTCTGAGGTGTACCTGGGAGTGTCGGAGTTGTACCAGGGAGTGTCAGAGGTGCATGGGAGTGTCAGGAGGTACCTGGGAGTGTAAGGGTGTACCAGGGAGGCCAGTGGAGTACCTGGGAGTGTCAGAGGTGTACCTGGGAGTGTCGGAGGTGTACATGGAGTGTCAGAGGTGTACCTAGCAGTGTCAGCGGTGTACCTGGGAGTGTCAGGAGGTGTTCCTGGGTGTGTTTGAGGTGTACCTGGGGTGTCTGAGGTGTACCTGGGAGTGTCTGAGGTACCTGGGAGTGTGAGAGGTGTACCTGGGAGTGTCGGAGGTGCACATGGGAGTGTCAGGTACCTGGGAGCATCAGAGGTACCTGGGAGTGTAATAGGCAGGGAGTGTCAGCGGTGTACCTGGGAGTGTCAGAGGTGTACCAAGAAATGTCAGAGGAGTACCTGGAGAGTCTGAGGTACCTGGGAGTGCAGAGTGTACCTGGGGTGTCTGAGGTATACCTGGGAGATCCAGAGGTGTACCTGGGAGTGTCAGAGTTGTACCTGGGAGCATCAGAGGTGTACCTGGCAGTGTCAGAGGAGTACCTGGGAGGTCAGAGGTGTATCTGGGAGTGTCTGTACCTGGGAGTGTCAGAGGTGTTCCTGGAGTGTCAGAGGAGCACATGTGAGCATGCAAGGTGTACCTGGGAGGTCAGGGCGGTGTACCTGGGAGGTCAGAGGTGTACCTGGGAGTGTCAGAGGTGTACCTGGGAGCAAGTTGGGTGTATCTAGGGGAGTGTCAGTGAGTACCTGGGAGTGGAGAGGTGTACCTGGAGTGTCGGAGGTGTACATGGAGTGTCAGAGGTGTACCTGGCAGTGTCAGGGTGTACCTGGGAGGTCAGAGGTGTTCCTGGGAGTGTCTGAGGTGTACCTGTGGGTGTCTGAGGTGTACCTGGGAGTGTCTGAGGCAACAGGGAGGAGAGGTGTATCTGGAGTGCCTGAGGTGTACCTGGGAATATCAGAGGTGTACCTGGGAGTGTTAGGGGTGTATCTGGGAGTGCCTGGAGGTGTACCTGGGAGTATCAGAGGTGTACCTGGGAGTATCGGAGGTTTACCTGGCATTGTCGGAGATATACCTGAGTGTCGGAGACGCACGTGGGAGTGTCGAGAGGTGTACCTGGGAGGTCAGAGGTGTACCAGGAGGCCGAGGTGTACCTGGGAGGCATGGGAGGTGAACCAGGGAGTGTTAGAGGAGTACCTGGGAGTGCAGAGGTTTACCGGGAGTATCGTAGTTGTACCTGGGAATATCAGATGTACCCGGAGTGTCAGAGGTGTACCTGGGAGTATCAAAGTGTACCTGGGAGTGTCAGAGGTGTACCTGGGAGTCAGTGTAACTGGAGTGTCTGAGGTGTAACTGGGAATGTCAGAGGTGTACCAGGGAGTCTCAAAGTGTACCTGGAGCATCGGAGGTGTACCTGGGAATATCGGAGGTGTTCTGGGAATATCGGAGCTACATGGGAGTGTCAGTGTACCTGGGAGTGTCGGAGGTGTACCTGGGAGTGTCACAGGTGTACCTGAGAGTGTCATAGGTGTACCTGGCAGTGCCGAGGTGTACCTGGGAGAGTCAGAGATGTAGCTGAGAGTGTCAGGGGTGTACCCTAAGAGTGTCGGACGTGTACCTGGGAGTGTCAGAGAGTGACCAGGAATGTCAGTGGAGTACCTGGGAGTGTCGGAGGTGTGCCTGGGAGTGTCAGAGGTGTACCTGGGAGTGTCGAGGCCTGGGAGTGTCAGAGGTGTACCTGGGAGTGTCGGAGGTGTACCTGGGAGTGTGAGAGGTGCACCTGGGAGTGTCTGAGGTGTACCTGGGAGTGTCTGGAGGTGTACCTGTCAGGTTCGAGGTGTACCTGGGAATGTTGGGGTGGAGAACCAGGAAGTGTAAGAGGTGTACCTGGGAGTGTCAGCGGTGTACCTGGGAGTGTAAGAGTTGTACCTGGGAGTGTCAGAGGTACCTGGCAGTGTCAGAGAGTACCTGGAAGTGCTCAGAGGTGTTCTGAGGGTGTACCTGGGAGGTCAGAGGTGTACCTGGGAGGTCAGAGGTATACATGTGAGTATCAGAGGTGTACCTGAGTGACAGAGGTGTACCTGGGAGTGTGAGGAGGTGTACCTGGGAGGCCAGAGGTGTACCTGGGAGGTCGGAGGTGTCTCCTGAGAGGTCAGAGGTGAACCTGGGAGTGCCGGGAGGTGTACCTGGGAGAGTCAGGTGGTATACCTGGGAGGTCAGGTAAGTACCAGGGAGTGTCTGAGGAGTACCTGGGAGTGTCAGAGGTGTACCTGGGAGTGTCAGAGGTGTACCTGGGAGTGTCTGAGGTACCACCTGG
>NW_024712244.1:0-17337 GCF_018991925.1 Homarus americanus | reverse complement strand
ATAACAAAGTCCCCTAATCGAGTATAACACAGGCCCCTGGTCGAGTATAACAAAGTCCCTGATCGAGTATAACAAAGTCCCTAGGTCGAGCATACCAATTTCCCCTAATCGATTATAACAAAGTCCCCCGGTCGAGTATAGCAAAGGGCCCTGATCGAGTAAGACAAAGTCCCCTGATCGAGTATAACAAAGTCCCCTGATGGAGAATAACAAAGCCCCCTGGATGAGTATAACAAAGTTCCCTGATCGAGTATAACAACGTCCCCTGATCGAGTATAACAATGTCTCCTGGTCCAATATAACAAAGTCCCCTTATCGAGTATAACAAAGTCCCCTAATCGAGTATAAAAATGTCCCCTGGTCCAGTGTAACAAAGTCCCCTCATCGAGTAAAAAAAAGTCCCCAGATCGAGCATAACAATGTCCCCTAATCGATTATAACAAAGTCCCCTGGACGAGTATGACAAAGGGCCCTGATCGAGTAAGACAAAGTCCCCTCATTGAGTATAACAAAGTCTCCTAATCGTGTATAACAAAGTCCCCTGGTCGAGTATAGCATATCCCCTGATCGAATATAAAAAAGTCCCCTAGTCGAGTATAACAAAGTCCTCTGATCGAATATAACAAAGTTCCCTGATCGAGTATAACATATCCTCTGATCGAGTATAACAAAGTCCCTGGTGGAGTATAACAAAGTCCCCTGATCGAATATAAGAAAGTCCCCTGGTCGAGTTTAACAATGTCCCCTGATCGAATATAACAAAGGCCCCTCATCGAGTATAGCAAAGTCCATTGGTCAAATATAGGAAAGTCCACTCATCGAGTATATTAAAGTCCCCCGATCGAGTATAACAATGGCCTCTGGTCTAGTATGAGAAAGTCCCCTGATCAAGTATAAAAAAGTCCACTGGTCTAGTATAACAAAGTCCCCTAAACGAGTATAACAAAGTCCCCTGGTCGATTATAGCAAAGTCCCCGGGTCGAGTATATTAAAGCCCCCTCATCGAGTATAACAAATGCCCCTAATCGAGTATAACAAAGTCCCCTGATCGAGTATAGCAAAGTCCCCTGATAGAGTATAACATATCCCCTGATCGAGTATAACAAAGTTCTCTGGTCGAGTATGACAAAGTCCCCTGATCGAGTATAACAAAGTCCCCTGATCGAGTATTACATATCCCCTGATCGAATATAACAAAGTCCCTGGTGGAGTATAACAAAGTCCCCTGATCGAGTATAACAAAGTCTCCTAGTCGAGTATAACAAAGTTTTCTAATCGAGTATAAAAAAGCCCCTCGTCGAGTATAACAAAGTCCTTTGATCGAGTATAACAAAGTCCCCTTATCGAGTATAACATATCACCTGATCGAGTATAACAAAGTCCTCTGGTCGAGTATAACAAAGTCCCCTGATCGAGTATAACAATGTCACCTGGTCGAGTATAACAATGTCCCCTGATCGAGTATAACAAAGGCCCCTCATCGAGTATAGCAAAGCCCATTGGTCAAATATAGTAAAGTCCACTCATCGAGTATAACAATGTCCCCTGATCGAGTATAACAAAGGCCTCTCGTCGAGTAAGACAAAGTCTCCTGATCAAGTATAAAAAGTCCCCTGGTCGAATATAACAAAGTCCCCTAATCGAGTATAACAAAGTCCCCTGGTCGAGCATAATAAAGCACCCTCATCGAGTATAACAGAGGCCCCTAATCGAGTATAACAAAGTCTCCTGATCGCGTATAACAAAGTCCCCTGGTCCAGTATAACAAAGTCCCCTGATCGAGTATGACATATCCCCTGATCGAGTATAACAACGTCTCCTGGCCTAGTTTAACAAAGTCCCCTGGTCGAGTATAACAAAGGGCCCTGATCGAGTAAGACAAAGTCCCCTGGATGAGTACAACAAAGT
This sequence comes from Homarus americanus, assembly GCF_018991925.1. Taxonomy (NCBI): domain Eukaryota; kingdom Metazoa; phylum Arthropoda; class Malacostraca; order Decapoda; family Nephropidae; genus Homarus; species Homarus americanus. The sequence goes on along the minus strand of NW_024712244.1, from coordinate 15,429 downwards.
CCCCTGATCGAGTATAACATATCCCCTGATTGAGTATAACAAAGTCCTCTGGTCGAGTACAAAAAAGTCCCCTGATCGAGTATAACAAAGTCCCCTGGTCGAGTATAGGAAAGTCCCCTCATCGAGTATAACAAAGTCCCCTGATCCTAGTATGACAAAGCCCCCCTGGACGAGTATAACAAAGGCCCCTAATCGAGTATAACAAAGTCTCCTGATCGCATATAACAAAGTCCCCTGATCGAGTATAACAAAGTCCCCTGGATGAGCACAACAAAGTCCCCTGATCGAGTATAACATATCCCCGAATTGAGTATAACAAAGTCCTCTGGTCGAGTATAAAAAAGTCCCCTGATCGAGTATAACAAAGTCCCCTGGTCGAGTATAACAAAGTCCCCTCATCGACTATAACAAAGGCCTCTCATCGAGAATAACAAAGTCCATTGGTCAAGTATAAAAGAGATCCCTGGTCGAGTATAACAAAGTACCCTGGTCGAGTATAGGAAAGTCCCGTGATCGAGTATAACAAAGCCTCCTCATCGAGTATAACAAAGTCCCCTGATCGAGTATAACAAAGCCCCCTGCTTGAGTATAACAAAGTCCCCTAATCGAGTCCAAAAAAGGCCTCTAATCGAGTATAAGAAAGTCCCCTGATCAAGTATAACAAAGCCGCCTAATCAAGTATAACAACGTCCCCTGTTCGAGTCTAACAAAGTCCCTCATCGAGTATAACAAATTCCCCTTATCGAGTATAACAAAGTCCCCTTATCGAGTATAACAAAGTCCTCTAAACGAGTATAACAAAGGCCCCTGCTCGAGTATAACAAAGTCCCTGATCGAGTATAACAAAGTCCCTAGGTCGAGCATACCAAAGTCCAATAATCGATTATATCAAAGTCTCCCGGTCGAGTATAGCAAAGGGCCCTGATCGAGTAAGACAAAGTCCCCTGATCGAGTATAACAAAGTCCCCTGATGGAGAATAACAAAGCCCTCTGGATGAGTATAACAAAGTTCCCTGATCGAGTATAACAACGTCCCCTGATCGAGTATAACAAAGTCTCCTGGTCCAGTATAACAAAGTCCCCTTATCGAGTATAACAAAGTCCCCTAATCGAGTATAAAAAATGTCTCCTGGTCCAGTGTAACAAAGTCCCCTCATCGAGTAAAAATAAGTCCCCTGATCGAGTATAACAACGTCTTCTGGCCTAGTTTAACAAAGTCCCCAGATCGAGCATAACAAAGTCCCCTAATCGATTATAACAAAGTCCCATGGACGAGTATAACAAAGGGCCCTAATCGAGTAAGACTAAGTCCCCTCATCGAGTATAACAAAGTCCCCTAATCGTGTATAACAAAGTCCCCTGGTCGAGTATAGCATATCCCCTGATCGAATATAAAAAAGTCCCCTAGTCGAGTATAACAAAGTCCTTTGATCGAATATAACAAAGTCCCCTGATCGAGTATAACATATCTTCTGATCGAGTATAACAAAGTCCCTGGTGGAGTATAACAAAGTCCCCAGATCGAATATAAGAAAGTCCCCTGGTCGAGTTTAACAATGTCCCCTGATCGAGTATAACAAAGGCCCCTCATCGAGTATAGCAAAGTCCATTGGTTAAATATAGGAAAGTCCACTAATCGAGTATAACAAAGTCCCCCGATCGAGTATAACAATGGCCTCTGGTCTAGTATGAGAAAGTCCCCTGATCAAGTATAAAAAAGTCCCCTGGCCTAGTATATCAAAGTCCCCTAAACGAGTATAACAAAGTCCCCTCATCGAGTATATCAAAGGCCCCTAATCGAGTATAACAAAGTCCCCTGATCGAGTATAACAAAGTCCCCTGATAGAGTATAACAAAGTCCTCTGGTCGAGTATAAAAAAGTCCTTTGATCGAGTATAACAAAGTCCCCTGGTCGAGTATAACAAAGTCCCTTCATCGAGTATAACAAAGTCCATTGGTCAAGTATAAAAAAGTTCCCATGATCGAGCATAGCAAAGTCCCCTGATCGAGTATAACAAAGCCTCCTGATCGAGAATAACAAAGTCCCCTAATCGAGTATAACAAAGCCCCCTGCTCGAGTATAACAAAGTCCCCTGGTCGAGTTTAGCAAAGTCGCCTGATCGAGTATAACAAAGCCTCCTGATCGAGTATAACAAAGTCCCCTGATCGAGTATAACAAAGCCCCCTGCTCGAGTATAACAAGGTCCCCTGATCGAGTCCAAATAAGGCCTTTAATTGAGTATAACAAAGTCCCCTGTTCGAGTATAACAAAGCCCCCTGTTCGAGTCTAACAAAGTCCCCTTATCGAGTACAACAAAGTCCCCTAATCGAGTATAACAAAGGCCCTGGTCGAGTATAACAAAGTCCCTCATCGAGTGTAACAAAGTCCCCTAATCGAGTATAAAAATGTCCCCTGGTCCAGTGTAACAAAGTCCCCTTATCGAATATTCAAAAGTCCCCTGGTCCAGTATAACAAAGTCCCTAGATCAAGCATACCAAAGTCCCCTGATCGATTATAACAAAGTCCCCGGTCCAGTATAGCAAAGGGCCCTGAGCGAGTAAGACAAAGTCGCCTAATCGAGTATAACAGAGCCCCCTGCTCGAGTATAACAAAGTCCCCTGGTCGAGTATAGCAAAGTCCCCTAATCGAGTATAACAAAGCCTCATGATCGAGTATAACAAAGTCCCCTGATCGAGTATAACAAAGTTCCCTGCTCGAGAACAAAGTCCCTGACCGAGTGTAAAAAGTCCCCTGATGGAAAAACAACAAAGCTTTTCCCTAGATAAGTATAACAAAGTTCCCTGATCGAGTATAACAACGCCCCTGATCGAGTATAACAAAGTCTCCTGGTCCAGTATAACAAAGTCCCCTGATCGAGGATAACAAAATCCCCTAATCGAGAATAAAAATGTCCCCTGGTCCAGTGTAACAAAGTCCCTTCATCGAGTATAAAAAAATCCCCTGGCCCAGTATAACAAAGTCCCTAGATCGAGCATACCAAAGTCCCCTGATCGAATATAACAAAGTCCCCCGGTCGAGTATAGCAAAGGGCCCTGATCGTGTAAGACAAAATCCCCTGATTGAGTATAAGAAAGTCCCTGATCGAGTATAACAAAGCCCCCTGGATGAGTATAACAAAGTTCCGTGATCGAGTATAACAAAGTCCCCTGATCGAGTATAGCAAAGTCCCCTGATCGAGTAAAAACAAAGTCCCCGACCGAGTATAAAATGTCCCTGTCTAAGTAAAGTCCCCTGATCGAGTATAAAAAGTCCCTGGTTTCACTGAGGCAGCAAGTCCCTCAATGGAAAGAGCAACAGCCTCACTGAACAGTAAACAAAGGCCTCTAATCGAGTATAACAAAGTCCCCTAATCTAGTATAACAAAGGCCCCTTATCGAGTATAACAAAGGCCCCTGGTCGAGTATAACAAAGTCCCCTGTTCGAGTCTAACAAAAACCCTTATCGAATATAAAAAATTCCCCTTTTCGAGTATAACAAAGTCCCCATATCGAGTATAACAAAGTCCCCTAATCGAGTATAACAAAGGTCCCTGGTCGAGTATAAGAAAGTTCCCTGATCGAGTATAACAAAGTCCCCCTAATCGAGTATAAAAATGTCCCCTGGTCCAGTGTAACAAAGTCCCCTGATCCAGTATAACAAAGTCCCCTAATCAAGTATAACAAAGTCCCCTGTTCGAGTATAACAAAGTCCCCTAATTGAGTAAAACAAAGCCCCCTGCTCGAGTATAACAAAGTCCCCTGGTCGAGTTTAGCAAAGTCCCCTGATCGAGTATAACAAAGCCTCCTCATCGAGTATAAAAAAGTCCCCTGATCGAGTATAACAAAGTCCCCTGGATGAGTATAACAAAGTCCCCTGATCGAGTATAACATATCCCCTGATTGAGTATAACAAAGTAATCTGGTCGAGTATAAAAAAGTCCCCTGATCGAGTATAACAAAGTCCCTTGGACGAGTATAACAAAGTTCCCTCATCGAGTATAACAAAGGCCCCTCATCGAGAATAACAAAGTCCATTGGTCAAGTATAAAAGAGATCCCTGGTCGAGTATAACAAAGTCCCCTGGTCGAGTATAGGAAAGTCCCGTAATCGAGTATAACAAAGCCTCCTCATCGAGTATAACAAAGTCCCCTTGTCGAGTATAGCAAAGCCCCCTGCTCGAGTATAACAAAGTCCCCTAATCGAGTCCAAAAAAGGCCTCTAATCGAGAATAAGAAAGTCCCCTGATCAAGTACAACAAAGCCGCCTAATCAAGTATAACAACGTCCCCTGGTCGAGTATAACAAAGTCACCTGTTCGAGTCTAACAAAGTCCCCTCATCGAGTATAACAAATTCCCCTTATCGAGTATAACAAAGTCCCCTTATCGAGTTTAACAAAGTCCCCTAATCGAGTATAACAAAGGCCCGTGGTCGAGTATAACAAAGTCCCTGATCGAGTATAACAAAGTCCCTATGTCGAGTATACCAAAGTCCCCTAATCGATTATAACAAAGTCCCCCGGTCGAGTATAGCAAAGGGCCCTGATCGAGTAAGACAAAGTCCCCTGATCGAGTATAACAAAGTTCCCTTATCGAGTATAACAACGTCCCCTGATCGAGTATAACAAAGTCTCCTGGTCCAGTATAACAAAGTCCCCTTATCGAGTATAACAAAGTCCCCTAATCGAGTATAAAAATGTCCCCTGGTCTAGTGTAACAAAGTCCTCTCATCGAGTAAAAAAAAGTCCCCTGATCGAGTATAACAACGTCTCCTGGCCTAGTTTAACAAAGTCCCCAGATCGAGCATAACAAAGTCCCCTAATCGATTATAAAAAAGTCCTCTGGACGAGTATGACAAAGGGCCCTGATCGAGTAAGACTAAGTTTCCTCATCGAGTATAACAAAGTCCCCTAATCGTGTATAACAAAGTCCCCTGGTCGAGTATAGCATATCCCTTGATCGAATATAAAAAGTCCCCTAGTCGAGTATAACAAAGTCCTCTGATCGAATATAACAAAGTCCCCTGATCGAGTATAACATATCCTCTGATCGAGTATAACAAAGTCCCTGGTGGAGTATAACAAAGTCCCCTGATCGAATATAAGAAAGTCCGCTGGTCGAGTTTAACAATGTCCCCTGATCGAGTATAACAAAGGCCCCTCATCGAGTATAGCAAAGTCCATTGGTCAAATATAGGAAAGTCCACTCATCGAGTATAACAAAGTCCCCGGATCGAGTATAAATGGCCTCTGGTCAAGTATGAGAAAGTCCCCTGATCAAGTATAAAAAAGTCCCCTGGTCTAGTATAACAAAGTCCCCTAAACGAGTATAACAAAGTTCCCTGGTCGATTATAGCAAAGTCCCCGGGTCGAGTATAACAAAGCCCCCTCATCGAGTATAACAAAGGCCCCTAATCGAGTATAACAAAATCCCCTGATCGAATATAACAAAGTCCCCTGATAGAGTATAACAAAGTCCTCTGATCGAGTATAAAAAAGTCCCCTGATCGAGTATAACAAAGTCGCCTGGTCGAGTATAACAAAGTCCCCTCATCGAGGATAACAAAGTCCTTTGGTCAAATATAAAAAAGTTCCTATGATCGAGCATAGCAAAGTCCCCTGATCGAGTATAACAAAGCCTCCTGATCGAGTATAACAAAGTTCCCTAATCGAGTATAACAAAGCCCGCTGCTCGAGTATAACAAAGTCCCCTGGTCGAGTTTAGCAAAGTCCCCTGATCGAGTATAACAAAGCCTCCTGATCGAGTATAAAAAAGTCCCCTGATCGAGTATAACAAAGCCCCCTGCTCGAGTATAACAAAATCCCCTGATCGAGTCCAAAAAAGGCCTTTTATCGAGTATAACAAAGACCCCTGATGGAAAATAACAAAGCCCCCTGGATGAGTATAACAAAGCTCCCTGATCGAGTATAACAACGTTCCCTGATCGAGTATAACAAAGTCTCCTGGTCCAGTATAACAAAGTCCCCTGATCGAGGATAACAAAGTCCCCTAATCGAGAATAAAAATGTCCCCTGGTCCAGTGTAACAAAGTCCCTTCATCGAGTATAAAAAAGTCCCCTGGCCCAGTATAACAAAGTCCCTAGATCGAGCATACCAAAGTCCCCTGATCGATTATAACAAAGTCCCCCAGTCGAGTATAGCAAAGGGCCCTGATCGTGTAAGACAAAATCCCCTGATTGAGTATAAGAAAGTCCCCTGATCGAGTATAACAAAGCCCCCTGGATGAGTATAACAAAGTTCCGTGATCGAGTATAACAAAGTCCCCTGATCGAGTATAGCAAAGTCCCCTGATCGAGTAAAACAAAGTCCCCTAATCGAGTATAAAATGTCCCCTGTTCCAGTGTAACAAAGTCCCCTGATCGAGTATAAAAAAGTCCCCTGGTCGACTATAGCAAGTCCTCTGGTCGAGTATTACAAAGCCCCCTCATCGAATATAACAAAGGCCTCTAATCGAGTATAACAAAGTCCCCTGATCTAGTATAACAAAGGCCCCTGATCGAGTATAACAAAGGCCCCTGGTCGAGTATAACAAAGTCCCCTGTTCGAGTCTAACAAAAACCCTTATCGAATATAAAAAAATCCCCTTTTCGAGTATAACAAAGTCCCCATATCGAGTATAACAAAGTTCCCTGATCGAGTGCAAAAAAAGTCCCCTGATTGAGAATAACAAAGTCCCCTAATCGAGTATAAAAATGTCCCCTGGTCCAGTGTAACAAAGTCCGCTGATCGAGTATAACAAAGTCCCCTAATCAAGTATAACAAAGTCCCCTGATCGAGTATAACAAAGTCCCCTAATTGAGTATAACAAAGCCCCCTTCTCGAGTATAACAAAGTCCCCTGGTCGAGTTTAGCAAAGTCCCCTGATCGAGTATAACAAAGCCTCCTCATCGAGTATAAAATAGTCCCCTGATCGAGTATAACAAAGTCCCCTGGATGAGTATAAATAAAGTCCCTGATCGAATATAACATATCCCCTGATTGAGTATAACAAAGTCCTCTGGTCGAGTATAAAAAAGTCCCCTGATCGAGTATAACAAAGCCCCCTGCTCGAGTATAACAAAATCCCCTGGTCAAGTTTAGCAAAGTCCCCTGATCGAGAATAACAAAGCCTCCTCATCGAATATAAAAAAGTCCCCTGATCGAGTATAACAAAGTCCCCTGGATGAGTATAACAAAGTCCCCTGATCGAATATAACATATCCCCTGATTGAGTATAACAAAGTCCCCTGGATGAGTATAACAAAGTCCCCTGATCGAATATAACATATCCCCTGATTGAGTATAACAAAGTCCTCTGGTCGTATAAAAAAGTCCCCTGATCGAGTATAACAAAGTCCCCTGGTCGAGTATAACAAAGTCCCCTCATCGAGAATAACAAAGTCCATTGGTCAAGTATAAAAGAGATCCCTGGTCGAGTATAACAAAGTCCCCTGGTCGAGTATAGGAAAGTCCCGTGATCGAGTATAACAAAGCCTCCTCATCGAGTATAACAAAGTCCCCTTGTCGAGTATAACAAAGCCCCTGCTCGAGTATAAACAAGTCCCCTAATCGAGTCCAAAAAAGGCCTCTAATCGAGTATAAGAAAGTCCCCTGATCAAGTATAACAAAGCCGCCTAATCAAGTATAACAACGTCCCCTGGTCGAGTATAACAAAGTCACCTGTTCGAGTCTAACAAAGTCCCCTCATCGAGTATAACAAATTCCCCTTATCGAGTATAACAAAGTCCCCTTATCGAGTTTAACAAAGTCCCCTAATCGAGTATAACAAAGGCCCCTGGTCGAGTATAACAAAGTCCCTGATCGAGTATAACAAAGTCCCTAGGTCGAGCATACAAAAGTCCCCTAATCGATTATAACAAAGTCCCCCGGTCGAGTATAGCAAAGGGCCCTGATCGAGTAAGGCAAAGTCCCCTGATCGAGTATAACAAAGTCCCCTGATGGAGGATAACAAAGCCCCCTGGATGAGTATAACAAAGTTCCCTGATCGAGTATAACAACGTCCCCTGATCGAGTATAACAAAGTCTCCTGGTCCAGTATAACAAAGTCCCCTTATCGAGTATAACAAAGTCCCCTAATCGAGTATAAATATGTCCCCTGGTCCAGTGTAACAAAGTCCACTCATCGAGTAAAAAAAGTCCCCTGATCGAGTATAACAACGTCTCCTGGCCTAGTTTAACAAAGTCCCCAGATCGAGCATAACAAAGTCCCCTAATCGATTATAACAAAGTCCCCTGGACGAGTATGACAAAGGCCCCTGATCGAGTAAGACTAAGTCCCCTCATCGAGTATAAGAAAGTCCCCTAATCATGTATAACAAAGTCCCCTGGTCGAGTATAGCATATCCCCTGATCGAATATAAAAAAGGCCCCTAGTCGAGTATAACAAAGTCCTCTGATCGAATATAACAAAGTCCCCTGATCGAGTATAACATATCCTCTGATCGAGTATAACAAAGTCCCTGGAGGAGTATAACAAAGTCCCCTGATCAAATAAATGAAAGTCCCCTGGTCGAGTTTAACAATGTCCCCTGATCGGGTATAACAAAGGCCCTCATCGAACAACCAAAAGTCATTGGTCAAATATAGGAAAAGTCCACTCATCGAGTATAACAAAATCTGATCAAAATACAATGGCCCTCTTGATTCTACTGAGAAAAGTCCCTGATCCATAAGTATAAAAAAGGCCCTGGTCAGTATAACAAGTCCCTAAACAGGTATAACAAAGTCCCCCAATTCGATTACCTTTAAAGTCCCGGTCAGTATAACAAAGCCCCTCATCAGCAGCACAGGTATAACAAAGGCCCTAATCGAGTATAACAAAGTCCCCTGATCAGGTATAACAAAAGTCCCCTGATGAGAGGTATAACAAAGTCTTCTGGTCGAGTATAAAAAAGTCCCCTGATCGAGTATAACAAAGTCCCCTGGTCGAGTATAACAAAGTCCCCTCATCGAGGATAACAAAGTCCATTGGTCAAGTATAAAAAAGTTCCCATGATCGAGCATAGCAAAGTCCCCTGATCGAGTATAACAAAGCCTCCTGATCGAGTATAACAAAGTCCCCTAATCGAGTATAACAAAGCCCGCTGCTCGAGTATAACAAAGTCCCCTGGTCGAGTTTAGCAAAGTCGCCTGATCGAGTATAACAAAGCCTCCTGATCGATTATAACAAAGTCCCCCGGTCGAGTATAGCAAAGGGCCCTGATCGTGTAAGACAAAATCCCCTGATTGAGTATAAGAAAGTCCCCTGATCGAGTATAACAAAGCCCCCTGGATGAGTATAACAAAGTTCCGTGATCGAGTATAACAAAGTCCCCTGATCGAGTATAACAAAGTCCCCTGATCGAGTATAACAAAGTCCCCTAATCGAGTATAAAATGTCCCCTGTTCCAGTGTAACAAAGTCCCCTGTGCGAGTATAAAAAAAGTCCCCTGGTCGACTATAGCAAGTCCTCTGGTCGAGTATAACAAAGCCCCCTCATCGAATATAACAAAGGCCTCTAATCGAGTATAACAAAGTCCCCTGATCAAGTATAACAAAGGCCCCTGATCGAGTATAACAAAGGCCCCTGGTCGAGTATAACAAAGTCCCCTGTTCGAGTCTAACAAAAACCCTTATCGAATATAAAAAATTCCCCTTTTCGAGTATAACAAAGTCCCCATATCGAGTATAACAAAGTCCCCTAATCGAGTATAATAAAGGTCCCTGGTCGAGTATAACAAAGTTCACTGATCGAGTGTAACAAAAGTCCCCTGATCGAGAATAACAAAGTCCCCTAATCGAGTATAAAAATGTCCCCTGGTCCAGTGTAACAAAGTCCCCTGATCGAGTATAACAAAGTCCCCTAATCAAGTATAGCAAAGTCTCCTGATCGAGTATAACAAAGGACGCTCATCGAGTATAGCAAAGTCCATTGGTAAAATATAGGAAAGTCCACAGATCTAGTATGACAAAGTCCCCTGAATCAAGTATAAAAATGTCCCCTGGTCGAGTATAACAAAGTCCCCTGATCGAGTATAACAAAGTCCCCTGGTCGAGTATAGCAAAGTCCCCTGATCGAGTATAACAAAGCCCCCTCATCGAGTATAACATATCCTCTGATCGAGTATAACAAAGTCCTCTGGTCGAATATGACAAAGTCCCCTAATCGAGTATAACAAAGTCCCCTGGTCGTGTATAACAAAGGCCCGTCATCGAGTATAGCAAAGTCCATTGGTCAAATATAGGAAAGTCCCCTGATCGAATATAACAAAGTCCCAGATCGAGCATAACAAAGTCCTCTGATCGATTATAACAAAGTCCCCTGGTCGAGTATAGCAAAGGGCCCTGATCGAGAAAGACAAAGTCCCCTTATCGAGTATAACAAAGTCCCCTAATCAAGTATAACAAAGTACTCTGGACGAGTATAACAACGTTCCCTGATCGAGTATTACAAAGTCTCTTGGCCCAGTATAACAAAGTCCCCAGATCGAGCGTAACAAAGTCCCCTGATCGATTATAACAAAGTCCCCTGGTCGAGTATAAGAAAGGCCCTGATCGAGTTAGACAAAATCCCCTGATCGACTATAAAAAAGTCCCCTACTCCAGTATAACAAAGTCCCCTGGTCGAGTGTAGCAAAGTCCCCTGATCGAGTATAACAAAGCCTCCTCATCGATTATAACAAAGTCCCCTGATCGAGTATAACAAAAGCCCCCTGCATGAGTATAACAAAGTCCCCTGATCGAGTCCATAAAAGGCCTCTAATCGAGTATAAAAAAGTCCTCTGATCTAGTATAACAAAGGAACCTGATCGAGAATAAAAAAGGCCCCTCATCGATTATAACAAAGTCCCCTAATCTAGTATAACAAAGGAACCTGATCGAGAATAAAAAAGGCCCCTCATCGAGTATAAGAAAGTCCCCTGATCGAGTATAACAAAGCCGCCTAATCGAGTATAACAAAGTCCCCTGGTCCAGTATAACAAAGTCCCCTGTTCGAGTCTAACAAAGTCCCCTTATCGAGTATAACAAATTCCCCTTATCGAATATAAAAAGGCCCCTTATCGAGGTTAACAAAGTCCCCTAATCGAGTATAACAAAGGTCCCTGTTCGAGTATAACAAAGTTCAATGATCGAGTATAACAACGTTCCCTGATCGAGTATAACAAAGTCTCCTGGTCCAGTATAGCAAAGTCCCCTCATAGAGTATAAAAATGTCCCCTGGTCCAGTGTAACAAAGTCCCCTGATCGAGTATAACAAAGTCCTCTAATCAAGTATAACAAAGTCCCCTGGTCGAGTATAGCAAAGTCCCCTCATCGAGTATAACAAAGCCCCCTGATCGAGTATAACATATCCTCTGATCGAGTATAACAAAGTCCTCTGGTCGAGTATGATAAAGGCCCCTCGTCGAGTATAACAAAGTCCCTTGATCGAGTGTAACAAAAGTCCCCTGATCAAGTATAACAAAACTCCCCTGGTCGAGTAAAACGAAGTACCCTAATCAAGTATAAAAATGTCCCCTGGTCCAGTGTAACAAAGTCCCCTGATCGAGTATAAAAAAGTCCCCTGGTCGATTATAGCAAGTCCCCTGGTCGAGTATAACAAAGCCCCCTCATCGAGTATAACAAAGGCCACTAATCGAGTATAACAAAGCCCCCTGATCGAGTATAACAAAGTCCCCTTTAGAGTATAACAAAGTCCCTTGATCAAGTATAACATATTTCCTGATTGGGGATAACAAAGTCCTCTGGTCGAGTATAAAAAAGTCCCCTGATCGAGTATAACAAAGTCCCCTGGTCGAGTATAGCAAAGTCCCCTAATCGAGTATAACAAAGTCCCTTGATCAAGTATAACATATTCCCTGATTGTGGATAACAAAGTCCTCTGGTCGAGTATAAAAAAGTCCCCTGGTCGAGTATAACAAAGTTCCCTAATCGAGTATAACAAAGTGCCCTGGTCGAGTGCAGCAAAGTCCCCTGATCGAGTATAACAGAGCCTCCTGATCGAGTAAAACAAAGTCCCCTGATCTAGTATAACAAAGGCCCCTCATCGAGTATAACAAAGGCCCCTCATCGAGTATAAGAAGGTCCCCTGATCGAGTATAACAAAGCCGCCTAATCGAGTATAACAAAGGCCCATGGTCGAGTATAACAAAGTCCCCTGTTCGAGTCTAACAAAGTCCCCTTATCTAGTATAACACATTCCGCCATGGTGGCAAGTCCTAATCGAGTATAACAAAGGCCCTGATTAAAGGGCAACAAAAGTTCACAGTCAAATTAACAAAAGTCCCACAAGTCGGTATGGCCCCCTGAACCCAGGTAACGGGACACCATAGGTATAAGCAAAATTTTCGTCAGGTAGCAACAAAGTCCCCTGGTCCAGTATAACAAAGTCCCCTGATCAAGTATAACATATCCCCTGATAGAGTATTACAACGTCTCCTGGCCCAGCTTAAAGTCCCCAGATCGAGCATAACAATGTCCCCTAATCGATTATAACAAAGTCCCCTGGTCGAGCATAACAAAGGGCCCTGATCGAGTAAGACAAAGTCCCCTGATCAAGCATAACAAAGTCCCCTGATCCTAGTATAACAAAGCCCCCTGGAGAGTATAACAAAGTCCCCTGAACCGAGTATAACAAAATTACCAGTCAGATGAGCACTGTCCCTGATCGGTAAAAAAGTACTGGTAGAATTATAACAAGTCCCTGGTGGGTATAAAGTTTTTCTGTCGAGTATATAAAAGGCCCTGGTTGAGTATAACAAGTCCTATGATCAGTATAGCAAAGTCCCTAATCAGGTAAACAAGTCCCCTGATCGGTACAACATATTCTGGTCGGGTATAACAAAGTGCTCTGGTCGGTATAACAATTTCAGCAGTGTAACAGTCCCTGGTCACATAATATATGGTATTCAAGTACAACAAAGGCCCCTCATCGAGTATAGCAAAGTCCATTGGTCAAATATAGGAAAGACCACTGATCGAGTATGACAAAGTCCCCTGATCAAGTATAAAAAAGTCCCCTCGTCGAGTATAACAAATTCCCCTGGTCGGGTATAACAGAGTCCCCTGATTGAGTATAACAAAGCATCCCTCATCGAGTATAACAAAGTCCTCTGGTTGAGAACAACAAAGACCCCTGATCGAGTAAAACATATCCCCTGATCGAGTATAACAAAGTCCACTGGTCGAGAATAAAAAAGATCCCTGATTGCATATAACAAAGTCCCCTGGTCGTGTATATCCAAGTCCCCTGATCGAGTATAACAAAGGCCCCTCAATGAGTATAACAAAGTCCATTGGTCAAGTATAAAAAAGTCCCCTGGTGGAGTATAACAAAGTCCCCTAATCAAATATAACAAAGTCCTCTGTTCGAGTATAAAAAAGTCCCCTGATCGAGTATAACTAAGCCGCCTTATCGAGTATAACAAAGTCCCCCTGGTCGAGTATAACGAAGTCCCCTGTTCAGCGAGTCCTAACAAAGTCCCTTATCATTGGCGAGACAAAAGTCCACAGTCGAGTATAACAAAAGTCTACTGGTCAGGTACCAACAAAAGCTGGACGGTGCAACAGAAGTCCCCTAATCAAGTATAACAAAGTCCCCTGATCGAGTTTAACAAAGTCGCCTGATCGAGTATAACATATCCTCTGATCGAGTATAACAAAGTCCTCTGGCCGAGTATGACAAAGTCCACTGATCGAGTATAACAAAGTCCCCTGGTCGAGTATAACAAAGTCCCCTGATCGAGTATAACCAAGGCCCCTCATCGAGTTTAGCAAAGTCCATTGGTTAAATATAGGAAAGTCCACTGATCGAGTATAACAAAGTCCCAGATCGAGCATAACAAAGTCCCCTGATCGATTATAACAAAGTCCCCTGGTCGAGTATAGCAAAGGGCCATGATCGAGTGAAACAAAGTCCCCTGGTCAAGAATAACAAAGGCCCTGATCGAGTAAGACAAAAAACCCTGATCGAATATAACAAAGTCCCCTGATCGAGTATAACAAATCCCTCTGGACGAGTATAACAAAGTCCCCTGATCGAGTATAACAAAGTCCCCTGATCGAGTATTACATATCCCCTGATCGAATATACCAAAGTCCCTGGTGGAGTATAACAAAGTCCCCTGATCGAGTATCACAAAGTCTCCTGGTCGAGTATAACAAAGTTTTCTAATCGAGTATAAAAAGGCCCCTCGTCGAGTATAACAAAGTCCTCTGATCGAGAATAACAAAGTCCCCTGATCGAGTATAACATATCACCTGATCGAATATAACAAATTCTTCTGGTCGAGTATAACAAAGTCCCCTGATCGAGTATAACAAAGACCCCTGCTCGGATATAGCAAAGTCCCCTAATCGAGTCCAAAAAAGGCCTCTAATCGAGTAAAAGAAAGTCCCCTGAACAAGTATAACAAAGCCGCCTAATCGAGGATAACAACGTCCCCTGGTCGAGTATAACAAAGTCCCCTGTTCGAGTCTAACAAAGTCCCCTTATCGAGTATAAAAAATTCCCCTTATCGAGTATAACAAAGTCCCCTTATCGAGTATAACAAAGTCCCTAATCGATTATAACAAAGTCCCCCGGTCGAGTATAACAAAGTCCCCTGATGGAGAATAACAAAGCCCCCTGGATGAGTATCACAAAGTTCCCTGATCGAGTATAACAACGTCCCCTGATCGAGTATAACAAAGTCCCCTAATCGAGTATAAAAATGTCCCCTGGTCCAGTGTAACAAAGTCCCCTCATAGAGTAAAAAAAAGTCCTTTGGACCGGTATAACAAAGTCCCTAGATCGAGCATACCAAAGTCCCCTGATCGATTATAACAAAGTCCCCCGGTTGAGTATAGCAAAGGCCCCTGATCGTGTAAGACAAAATCCCGTGATCGAGTATAAGAAAGTCCCTTGATCGAGTATGACAAAGCCCCCTGGATGAGTATAACAAAGTTCCCTGAACGAGTATAACAAATTCTCCTGATCGAGTATAACAAAGTCCCCTGGTCCAGTATAACAAAGTCCCCTGATCGAGTATAACATATCCCCTGATCGAGTATAACAACGTCTCCTGGCCTAGTTTAACAAAGTCCCCATATCGAGCATAACCAGTCCCCAAATCGATTATAACAAAGTCCCCTGGTCGAGTATAACAAAGGGCCCTGTTCGAGTAGGAATAAGTCCCCTCATCGAGTATAACAAAGTCCCCTAATCGTGTATAACAAAGTCCCCTGGTCGAGTATAGCATATCTCCTGATCGAATATAAAATAGTCCCCTAGTCGAGTATAACAAAGTCCTCTGATCGAATAAAACTAAGTCCCCTGATCGAGTATAACATATCCTCTGATCGAGTATAACAAAGTCCCTGGTGGAGTATAACAAAGTTTCCTGATCGAATATAACAAAGTCCCCTGGTCGAGTTTAACAATGTCCCCTGATC
>NW_024712243.1:0-22493 GCF_018991925.1 Homarus americanus | reverse complement strand
TAGAAGCCATGCATTGCTCTCTCACACTCCCCAGGCACACCACTGACACTTCCCAGGCACCTCAGACACCCCAGGCACACCTCTGACACTCCCAAGAACACCCCTGACATTCCCCAGGCACACCCCAGACACCCCAGGCACACCCCTGACACTCCCAGGCACACCCCTGACACTCCCAGGCCACCCCTGACACTCCCAGGAACACCTGACACTCCCCAGGCACACCCCAGACACTCCCAGGCACACCTCTGACACCCCAGGCACCCCTGACACCGCCAGGAACACCACTGACACTCCCCAGGCACACCACAGATATTCCCCAGGTACACCTCTTGACACCCCAGGCACACCTCTGACCCCAGAACCTCCTGACACTCCCAGGACACACCTGACACCCCAGGTACACCCCATACACCTGCCACACCCCAGACACTCCCAGGCACACCTCTGACACCACAGGCACACCTCTGACACTCCCAGGTACACCTCTGACACTCCCAGTACCTCTGACACACCTGGACACTCCCCAGGCACACCACTGACACTCCCAGGTACACCTCTGGCACTCCCCAGGCATACCGACACCCCAGTTACAAGTCTGACACTCCCCAGGCACACCTCAGACACTCCCAGGCACACCCCACAGACACCCCAGGTACACCCCAGACACCCCAAGCACACCCTCTGACACTCCCCAGGCAAACCCCTGACATTCCCAGGCACACCTCTGACACCAGGTGCACCCCCACACCCCAGGCACACCCCTGACAATGCCAGGCACACCCCTGACACTTCCAGGCACACCTCTGACACCCCCTGGCACACACCTGACACTCCCAGGCACACCTCTCATACACCCCAGGCACACCTCTGACACTCCCAGGTACACCTCCTCAGACACTCCCCAGGCACAGCCTGACACTCCCAGGCACACCACTGACACTCCCAGGCACACCTGAGACACTCCCAGGCACACCTCAGACACTCCCAGGAACACCCCTGACACCCAGGCACACCCTCAGACACCCCAGGCACACCTCTGACACTCCCAGGCACACCCCTGACACCCCAGGCACACCCCTGACACTTGGTGAACACCTCCTGACACCCCAGGCACACCAGACACCCCAGGCACACCTCTGACACTGCCAGGTGCACCTCTGACACTGCCCAGGAACACCACTGTCAACACCCCAGGCACACCTCAGACATTCCCAGGTACACCTCTGACACCCCAGGCACACCTCTGACACTCCCAGGAACACTCTGACACTCCCTGGCACACACCTGACACTCCCATGTACACCTCTGACACTCCCAGGTGCACTCTGCACACCGCCAGGAACACCACTGACACCAGGCACACCTCAGATATTCCCAGGCACACCCCTGACACCCCCACACCCCAGACACCCCCCAGGCACACCCCTGACACCCAGGCCACCTCTGACACCCCAGGCACCTCTGACACCCCAGGCACTCTCTGACACACCTGCACACACCTGACATCCCAGGCACACCACTGACAAACCCTAGGCACACCTCTGACATTCCCAGGCACCCTCTGACACTCCCCAGGCACAACTCTGACACCCCAGGCACACCTCAGACACTCCCCAGGCACACCAGACACCCCAGGCACACCCCAGACACCCCAAGTACACCCTCTCACACCCCAGGTACACCCTGACTTCCCCAGGCACACCTCTGACACTCCCCAGGCACACCCCTGACACTCCCAGGCACACCTCTGGACACCCCAGGCACACCTCTGACACACCCAGGCACACCCTCTGACACTCCCAGGTACACCCCTGACACTCCAGGCACACCCTCTGACACTCGTAAACCCTCCCACACTCCAGGCACACCTCAGACACCCCAGGCACACCTCTGACACTCCCAGGCACACCTCGACACTCCCAGATACACCTCTGACACTCCCCAGGCACACCTCTGACACTCCCCAGGCACACCCCTGACACCCCAGGTACCTCTGACACTCCCAGGACACACCTGAGACCCCAGGCACACCCTCATACACCCCAGGCACACCCCAGACACCCCAGGCACACCTCTGACACCCCAGGCACACCTCTGACACTCCCAGGCAACTCTGACACTCCCCAGGCACACCTCTGACACTCCCTGGCACACACACCTGACACCCCAGGCACACCTCTGACACTCCCAGGCACAACTCTGACACCCCAGGCACACCTCTGACACTCCCAGGCACACCTCAGACACCTGGCACACCTCTGACACTCCCCAGGTACACCCCTGACACTCCAAGGTACACCTCTGACACTCCCAGGTACACCTCTGACACTCCCCAGGTACACATCTGACACCAGGTACACCTGCCACCCCATTTACACCTCCTGACACTCCCAGGCACACCTCCGACACTCCCAGACACTCTCTGACACTCCCAGGCACACCCCTGACACTCCCAGGCACACTCCTCTGACATCCCTGGCACACCTCTGACACTCCCAGGCACACCCTGACACCCCAGGCACACCTCCGACACTCCAGCAGCACACCTCTGACACTCCCAGGCACACCTCTGACACCCAGGTACACCTCTGACACCCCAGGCACACCTCTGACACTCCCAGGCACACACCTCTGACACTGGTGCACACCTCTGACACTCCCAGGCACACCTCCGACACTCCCAGGTACACCTCCCGATACTCCCAGCACACTCAGACACTCAGGCACACCTCTGACACTCCCAGGTACACCCCCTGACACTCCCAAGCACACCAGACACTCCCAGGCACACCTCTGACACTCCCAGGTACACCCTGACACCCCAGGCCACCTCTGACCTCCCAGGCTACACCTCAGACACTCCCAGGTACACCCCTGACACTCCCCAGGCACACCCCAGACACTCCCAGGCACACCCCTGACACCCCAGGCACACCTCCTGACACCAGGTACACCTGACACTTGGCACACCCCTGACACTCCAGGCACACCTCAGACACTCCCCAGGCACACCTCAGACACCTCAGGCACACCCTGACACTCTGCACACCCCTGACACCCCAGGCACACCTCTGACACCCCAGGCACACCTCTGACACCCCCAGGCACACCCCAGACACCCCAGGCACACACCCCCTGACATTCCCAGGCACACCCCTGACACTCCCCAGGCACACCTCCGACACCCCAGGCACACCCCAGACACCCGGTGCACACCTCTGACACCCCAGGCACACCTCAGACACCCCAGGCACACCCCTGACACTCCCAGGCACACCTCTGACACTCCCAGGCACACCCCTGACACCCCAGGCACACCCTGACACCCCAGGCACACCTCTGACACTTCCAGGCACACTGACACTCCCCAGGCACACCTCTGACACTCCCAGGCACACCACTGACACCCCAGGCACACCTCTGACACCCCAGGCACACCTCTGACACTCCCAGGCACACCTCTGACACTCCCAGGTACACCTCTGACACTCCCAGGCACACCAGACACTCCCCACGCACACCTCACACCCCAGGCACACCCTGATACCCCCAGGCACACCTCTGACCTCCCAGGCATACCCCAGACACCCCCAGGCACACCTCTGACACACCCCAGACCCCAGACACCCCAGGCACACCTCTGACACCCCAGGCACACCTCTGACACTTGCACACCTCTGACACTCCCCAGGCACACCTCTGACACCCCAGGCACACCTCAGACACCCCTGGTGCACACCCTCAGACATCCCCAGGCACACCCCTGACACCCCAGGCACACCCCTGACACCCTACAGGCACACCCCTGACATCCCAGGCACACCTCAGACACCCCCAGGCACCTCTGACACCCCAGGCACACCTCAGACACTCCCCAGGCACACCCTGACACTCCCAGGCACACCTCTGACACTCCCAGGTACACCCCTGACACTCCCCAGGCACACCTCAGACACTCCCCAGGCACACCCCAGACACCCCAGGCACACCTCTGACACCGCAGGCACACCCTGACACCCCAGGCACACCACTGACACCCCAGGCACACCTCAGACACCCCAGGCACACCTCGACACCCCAGGCACACCTCTGACAATGCCAGGCACACCTCTGACACCTCAGGCACACCCCTGACACCCCAGGCACACACCTGACACTCCCCAGGCACACCCCATACACCCGCACACCTCTGACACTCCCCAGGCACACCCTCTGACACCCCAGGCACAGCCTGACACCCCAGGCACACCACTGACACTCCCCAGGCACACCCCAGACACCCCAGGCACACCTCTGACACTCCCAAGGCACACCCCTGACACTCCCAGGCACACCCCAGACACCCCCAGGCACCCTGACACTCCCAGGCACCCCTGACACTCCCAGGCACACCCCTGACACCCCAGGAATACCTCCTGACACCCCAGGCACACCTCAGACACCTTGGCACACCTCTGATACTGCCAGGTGCACCCTGACACTGCCAGGAACACCACTCTGACACCCCAGGCACACCTCAGATATCCCTACACCCCTGACACCCCAGGCACACCTCTGACAACCCCAGGAACTCTTCTGACACCCCTGGCACACACCCCACACCCCAGGCACACACCCCTACACTCCCCACACCCCAGACACTCCCAGGCACACCTCTGACACTCCCAGGCACACCTCTGACACTCCCAGGCACTCCCTCTGACACTCCCAGGCACCCTCTGACACACCTGCACACACCTGACACTCCCAGGCACACCACTGACACCCCAGGCACACCTCTGGCATTCCCAGGCATACCTCCCTGACACTCCCAGCCACAAGTCTGACACCCCAGGCACACCCCAGACACCCCAGGCACACCCCAGACACCCAGGCACACCCCAGACACCCCCAGGCACACCTCTGACACTCCCAGGTAAACCCTGACATTCCCAGGCACACCTCTGACACCCCAGGCACACCTGACACCCCAGGACACATCTCTGACAATGCCAGGCACACCCTGACACTTCCAGGCACACCTCTGACACTCCCTGGCACACCCTGACACTCCCCAGGCACCCTCACACACCCCAGGCACACCTCTGACACTCCCCAGGACACACCTCTGACACTCCCCAGGCACAGCTCTGACACTCCAGGCACACCACTGACATCCCAGGCACACCTGAGACACCCAGGCACACCTCTGACACTCCCAAGAACACCCCTGACACCCCAGGCACACCCCAGACACCCCAGGCACACCTCTGACACCCCAGGTACACCCCCTGACACTCCCAGGCACACCTGACACCCCTGTGAATACCTCCGACACTCCCAGGCACACCTCAGACACCCCAGGCACACCTCTGACACTGCCAGGTGCACCTCTGACACTGCCAGAACACCACTGACACCCCAGGTACACCTCAGATATTCCCAGGCCACCTCTGACACTTTGCACACCTCGACACTCCGGACCTCTGACACCCCTGGCACCTGACACCCCATGACACCTCTGACACTCCCAGTCACCCTGACACTCCAGAACACCACTGACACTCCCAGGCACACCTCAGACATTCCCCAGGCACACCTCTGACACCCCAGGCACACCCTCTGACACTCCCAGAACACTTCTGACACCCTGGCACACACCTGACACTCCCATGCACACCTCTGACACTGCCAGGTGCACCTCTGACACTGCCAGGAACACCACTGACACCCCAGGTACACCTCAGATATTCCCAGGCACACCCCTGACACCCCAGCCACACCACAGACACTTCAGGCACACCTCTGACACCCCAGGCACACCTGACACCCCAGTCCTCGTCTGCACTCCCAGGCACTCCTCTGACACACCCAGGCACACCCCTGACACTCCCAGGTACACCACTGACAATCCCAGGCACACCTCTGACATTCCCAGGCACACCTCTGACACTCCCAGTCACAAGTCTGACACTCCCAGGCACACTCCCAGACACCCCAGGCACACCCCTCTGACACTCCCCAGGCACACCTCAGACACCCCAGGCACACCTCTGACACTCCCCAGGTAAACCCTGACTTTCCCAGGCACACCTCCTGACACTCCCCAGGCATACCCCTGACACCCAGGCACACCTCTGACACTCCCAGGCACACCTCAGACACACCCAGGCACACCCTGACACTCCCAGGCATACCCCTGACACCCCAGGAACACCCCCTGACACTCCCAGGAACACCTCCGACACTGGCACACCTCAGACACTCCCAGGCACACCTCTGACACTGCCAGGTCCACCTCCTCTGACACTGCCAGACACACCTCTGACACCCCAGGCACACCCACTGACACCCCAGGCACACCTCTGACACTCCCAGGCACTCTCTGACTCCCCTGGCACACACCTGAGACTCCCAGGCACACACCCCATACACCCCAGGCACACCTCAGACACTCCCCAGGCACACCTCCTGACACCCCAGGCACACCTCTGACACTCAGGTAACCTCTGACACCAGGTGCACCTCTGACACTCTGGCACACACCTGACACCCCAGGTACACCTCCCTGACACGCCCAGGCACAACCTCTGACACCCCAGGCACACCTCACACCCAGTACACCCCAGACACCCCAGGCACACCTCAGACACCCCAGGTTCACCTCTGACACCCAAGGCACACACATCTGACACCCCAGGCACACCCTGACACCCCAGGCACACATCTGACACCCCAGGCACACCTCTGACACTCCAGGCACAACTCTGACACTCCCAGGTACACCTCTGACACTAGGACACCTCCTGATAATCCCAAGCACACCTGATGCTCCCCAGGCAACCTCAGATACCTCAGGTACACCTCCTGACACTCCCAGGTTCACCCCTGACACTCCCCAGGCACACCTCTGACACTGCCAGGCACACCTCTGACACCGCCAGGCCACCCCTGACACCCCACGTCGCACACCCCAGACACCTCACAGGCACACCCTGACACCCCAGGCACACCTCTGACACCCCAGGCACAGCCTCTGAAACCCCAGGCACACCACCGACACCCCAGGCACACCCCAGACACTCCAGGCACACCTCTGACACTCAGTGAACACCCCTGACACTCCCAGGCACCTCTGCAATTCCCAGGCATACCTCTGACACCCCAGGCACAAGTCTGACAATCCCAGGCACACCCTCAGACACCCTGCACACCCTGACACCCCAGGCACACCTCTGACACCCCAGGCACACCTCTGACACTCCCAGGCACACCTCCGACACCCCCAGTTACACCCTGACACCCCAGGCATCACCCTCTGTCACTCCCCAGGTACACCCCTCTGACACCCCAGGTGCACACTGACACTCCCAGGCACACCCCTGACACCCCAAGCACACCCCAGACACCCCCACGCACACCCCTCACACTCCCAGGCACACTTGATACGCCCAGGCACACCTCTGGCTCTCCCCAGGCATACCTCAGACACTCCCCAGGTGCACCCCTGACACTCCCAGGCAGACCCCAGACACCCCAGGCACACCTCTGACACCCCAGGCACACGTCTGACACCCCTGGTGCACACCTCTGACACTCCCCAGGCACACCCCAGACACTCCCAGGCACCCCCAGACACCCCAGGCACACCTCAGACATTCCCAGGCACACCCCTGACACTCCCAGGTACACCTCTGACACACCCAGGTACTCCTCTGACACCCCAGGCACACCTCAGACACCCCAGGCACACCTCCCTCACACCCAGGCACACCCTGACACCCAGGCACACCCCAGACACCCCAGGCACACCTCTGACACACCACCCAGGCACACCCTGACACCCCAGTGCACAGCTCTGACACTCCCAGGCACACCACTGACACCCCAGGCACACCTGAGACACTCAGGTACACCCCTGACACTCCCAGGAACACCCTGACACCCAGGGCACACCTCAGACACTCCCAGGCACACTCTGACACTCAGTACACCCCCTGACACTAGGTACACCCCCTGACACTCCCAGGAACACCTCCCACACTTCCCTCAGACACTCCCAGGCACACCTCTGACACTGCCAGGTGCACCCTCTGACACTGCCAGGAACACCACTGACACACCCAGGTACACCTCAGATATTCCAAGGTACACCTCTGACACTCCCAGGTACACCTCTGACACTCCCAGGAACCCTTCTGACACTCCCTGGCACACACTCTGACACTCCCCAGGCACACCCCACACACCCCAGTTACACCTCAGACACCCCAGGCACACCTCTGACACCCCAGGCACACCCTGACACTCCCAGGTACACCTCTGACACCCCAGGTACCCTCTGACACACCCAGGCACACACCTGACACCCCAGGCACACCACTGACACTCCCAGGCACACCTCTGACACCCCAGGCACAGCCTCTGAAACTCCCAGGCACACCACTGACACTCTGGTGCACACCTCAGACACTCCCAGGTACACCTCTGACACTCCCAGGAACACCCTGACACTCCCCAGGTCACACCTCTGGCACTCCCCAGGTATACCTCTGACACCCAGGTACAAGTCTGACACTCGCAGCACCCCAGACACCCCAGGCACACCTCAGACACCTCAGGCACACCTCAGACACCCCCAGGCGCACCCTCTGACACTCCCCAGTCACACCTCCGACACTCCCCAGTCACACCCCTGACACCCCAGGCACACCCTCTGTCACTCCCAGGTACACCCCAGACACTCCCAGGCACACCTCTGACACCCCAGGCACACCTCTGACACCCCAGGCACACCCCAGACACCCCACGCACACCTCCCCACACCCCAGGCACACCTCCACACGCCCAGCCACACCTCTGGCTCCCAGGCATACCTCAGACACCCCAGGCACACCCTGACACCCCTGCAGACCCCAGACACCCCCAGGCACACCCTGACACCCCAGGCACACGTCTGACACCCCAGGCACACCTCCCTGACACCCCAGGCACACCCCTGCACACCCCAGGCACACCCTCAGACACCCCAGGCACACCTCAGACATTCCCAGGAACACCCCTGACACTCCCAGGTACACCTCTGACACGCCCAGGTACACCTCTGACACTCCCAGGCAGACCCCAGACACTCCCAGGTACACCCTCTGACATTCCCAGATACACCACTGACACTCCCAGGTACACCTGATACTCCCAGCCACCCCAGACACCAGGTACCTCTGACACCCCAGGCACACCCTCAGACACCCCAGGCACACCTCTGACACTGCCAGGCACACTCTGACACTGCCAGGTGCCACCCTGACACTCCCAGGCACACCTCAGACACTCCGGCACACCTCTGACACTCCCAGGAAAACTGACACTCCAGGTACAGCTCTGACACTCAGGCACACCACTGACACCCAGGCACACCTGAGACACTCCCAGGCACACCTGACACCCCCAGGAACACCCCTGACACTCCCAGGTACACCAGACAATCCCCAGGCACACCTCTGATACTGCCAGGCACCTCTGACACTGCCAGAACACCCACGACACTCCCCAGGCACACCCCAGATATTCCCAGGTACACCTCTGACACCCCAGGGCCACCTTGAACCCCAGGAACCCTCTGACACTCCCCTGCACACACCTGACACCCCAGGCACACTCCCACACCCCAGCCACACCCCAGACACCCCCAGGCACACCCTGACACTCCAGGCACACCTCTGACACTCCCAGGTACCTCTGACACTCCCCAGGCACTCCTCTGACACACCTGGGCACACACCTGACACTCCCAGGCACACCACTGACACCCCAGGGCCACCTCTGGCATTCCCAGGTATACCTCTGACACTCCCAGACAAGTCTGACACTCCCAAGAACACCTCAGACACTCCCAGGCCACCCTCAGACTCCCAGGCACACCTCAGACACCCCAAGCACACCTCTGACACTCCCAGGTAAACCTCTGACATTAGGCACAACACTGACACTCCAGGTACACCTCTGACAATGCCAGGTACACCTCTGACACCTCAGGCACACCTCTGACACTCCCCTGCACACACCTGGCACTCCCAGGCACACCTCATACACTCCCAGGCACACCTCTGACACCCCAGGCACACCTCTGACACCCAGGTACAACTCTTACACCCCAGGCACACCACTGACACTCCCAGGTACACCTGAGACACTCCCAGGCACACCTCTGACACTCCCAAGAACACCCCTGACACTCCCAGGTACACCTCAGACACTCCCAGGTACACCTCTGACACTCCTGTGCACACCTCTGACACTCCCAGGCACACCTCTGACACTCGGGAACACCGACACTCCCAGGCACACCTCAGACACTCCCAGGCACACCTCTGATACTGCCAGGTGCAACCTCTGACACTGCCAGGAACACCACTGACACTCCCAGGTACACCTCAGATATTCCCAGGTACACCTCTGACACCCCAGGCACACCTCTGACACCCCAGGAACTCTTCTGACACCCTGGCACACACCTGACACTCCCAGGCACACCTCACACCCCAGTTACACCTCAGACACTCCCAGGCACACCTCTGACACTACAGGCACACCTCTGACACTCCCAGGTACCTCTGACACTCCCAGGTACCTCTGACACACCTGGCACACACCTGACACCCCAGGCACACCACTGACACTCCCAGGCACACCTCTGGCATTCCCAGGTATACCCTCTGACACTCCCAGTTACAAGTCTGACACCCCAGGCACACCCCAGACACTCCCAGGTACACCTCCTCATACACTCCCCAGGTACACCTCAGACACCCCAAGTACACCTGACACTCCGGTAAACCTTGACATTCCCAGGTACACCTCTGACACTCCCAGTGTAATGAGTGATTGTCAGACCAAACCTACAGCCCAGAATTATGTCACATATAACAGCAAGTACACCACAGACCCTGTGGTACCACCGCATTCCAGGTTGACACACCTCAGGTCGACCCTAGGACTTGACCTGGCCCACAATGACGTGAGCCGGTGACCCAACAACCGCACTCCAGCCAAGACACCTGGCCAGACCACACCTGCACACAATTATCCAGATCAAACCAGTTTAGTGTTAATTGTTAGAGGTCAGAAGTGGCTGGGCCGACCCCATATAAAGGCCCTACAGTCCCGTCCACGGGCATTCAATATTCCATATTCGACATCCGAGATTCCCATTCGGGGTTCCATTACCATTCTGATTATCATTCTGATCCTGGTTGTCATTTGAACATTCTGAGGAGACGCTCATTACTCTGGAGATTCTCAGAGTCAGCTCTCCTCTCCCCAGGTCGGGAAGGGGACTCCCGACCAGACCCCAGCTAAGCCCTCCATAGAGGCAGCCCAGCCAGCACTCACTCTACGTCAGGGTACACGTGAGTCTTGTCAGAACGTCCTAGGGTGAGTTACCTACTGTGAAGTGTATTCATTCAGGTGTGTCCGAGAGTCGTGTCAAGTAACGTAAAGCATGATGTGTTAGTACCGATATAATAGTGATATTAATGTGTCCATGTCATTGAGTGAAGTAATAAATAGTTGTATCAAGAGGTGTTTAAAGTTGTCCCTTTAAGGTTATATGTGTATTGACATACGAGATAAAGCGTAGTGACGCTGTGCAAACAACATCCAGGCCACGCTACCAAGTTTCCTATCTTTACATTCCTACTCTATACTTCCCACCCATATATGTAATTCTTCTGATTTTTTGTCCCATTACACCAAGTACACCTTCGACACTCAGGTACACCTTTGACAATGCCAGGTACACCTCTGACACTTCCAGGTACACCTCTGACACTCCCTGGTACACACCTAGACAATTAGGTACACCTCATACACTCCCAGGCACACCTCTGACACCCAGGCACCCCGACACTTGGTACAGCTCTGACACTAGGTACACCACTGACACTCCCAGCACACCTGAGACACCCCAGGTACACCTCTGACACTCCCAAGAACACCCTGACACTCCCAGGCACACCTCAGACACTCCCCAGGTACACCTCTGACACTCCCAGGTACACCCCTGACACTCCCAGGTACACCCCTGACACCCCAGGAATACCTCCGACACCCCAGGTACACCCTCAGACAATCCCAGGCACACCTCTGACACTGCCAGGCACCTCTGACACTGCCAGGAACACCACTGACACTCCCAGGCACACCTCATATATTCCAGGTACACCTCTGACACTCCCAGGTACACCTCTGACACTCCCAGGAACCTTCTGACACTCCCTGGTACACACACCTGACACCCCATGTACACCTCATACACTCCCAGTTACACCTCAGACACTCCCAGGTACACCTCTGACACTCCCCAGGTACTCCTCTGACACCCCAGGCACCTCTGACACACCTGCACACACCTGACACTCCCAGGCACACCACTGACAATCCTAGGTACACCTCTGGCATTCCAGGTATACCTCTGACACTCCAGTTACAAGTCTGACACCTGGCACACCTCCAGACACTCCCAGGCACACCTCAGACACTCCCAGGCACACCCTCAGACACCCCCAGGCACACCTCTGACACTCCCAGGTAAACCTCTGACTTTCCCAGGTACACCCTCTGACACTCCCAGGCACACCCCCTGACACTCCCAGGCACACCTCTGACACTCCCCAGGCACACCTCAGACACACCCAGGCACAGCTCTGACACACTCCCCAGGTATACCCCTGACACTCCCAGGTACACCCCTGACACTCCCAGGAACCACCCTGACACCCCAGGTACACCTCAGACACCCCAGGTACACCCTGACACTGCCAGGTACACCTCTGACACTGCCAGATACACTCTGACACTCCCAGGCACACCACTGACACTCCCAGGACACTCTGACACTCCCCAGGTACTCCTTCTGACACTCCCTGGCACACACCTGAGACTCCAGGCACACCTCATACACTCCCAGGCACACCTCAGACACCCCGCACACACCCCTGACACTCCCAGGTACACCTCTGACACCCAGGTCAATCCTCTGACACTCCCCAGGTACTCCTCTGACACTCCCTGGCACACACCTGACACTCCCAGGCACACTTGACACGCCCAGGTACAACTTGACACCCCAGGCACACCCCAGACACCCCAGGCACACCCCAGACACTCCCAGGCACACCCCTTGACACCCCAGGTCTCTCTGACACCCCAGGCAGACCCTCAGCCACCCCCATTTCACCTCCGACACTCCCAGGTACACCTCCGACACCCCAGCCACACCCTGACACTCCCAGGCACACCCCCAACACTCCCGGCACACCCCTGACATTCCCAGGCACCTCTGACACACCCAGGCACACTCTGTCACTCCCCAGTTACACCTCCGACACTCCCAGTTACACCCCTGACACTCCCAGGCACACCTCTGACACTCCCAGGCACACCCCTGACACTCCCAGGCATACTCTGACACTCCCCAGGCACACCTGTGACACTCCCAAGCACACCTCCGATACTCTGCACACCTCCGATGATCCCAGGTACACCAGACACTCCTCAGGTACACCTCTGACACTCCCAGGTTCACCCCTGACACTCCCAGGTACACCTCTGACACTGCCAGGTACACTTAACACTGCCAGGTACACCCCTGACACCCCACGCACACAGACACCCCAGGCACACCTCTGACACTCCCAGGTACACCTCTGACACTCCCAGGCACAGCCTCTGAAACCCCAGGCACACCACTGACACCCCAGGTACACCTCAGACACTCCCAGGTACACCTCTGACACTCCCAGGAACACCCTGACACTCCAGGTACACCTCTGGCACTCCCAGGTATACCTCTGACACTCCCAGTGTAATGAGTGATTGTCAGACCAAACCCAGCCCAGAATTATGTCACATATAACAGCAAGTACACCACAGACCTCGTGGTACCACCGCATCCAGGTTGACACACCAGGTCGACCCAGGGACTTGACCTGGCCTGCAATGACGTGAGCCGGTGACCTACAACCGCACCTAGCCAAGACACCTGGCCAGGACCACACCTGCACACAATTATCCAGATCAAACCAGTTTAGTGTTAATTGTTAGAGGTCAGAAGCCGATGGGCTGACCCCATATAAAGGCCCTACAGTCCCGTCCACGGGCATTCCTATTCCATTATCATTATCATTCTGGTTGCTGTCATCTCTCTCCTGTTCGGGTCGTCACTCGTTCACTAAGCAGAGTCACGCACGTCCTCTCCCAGGTCGGGAGGAGACCTCCTGACAGACCACGGCGTCGCCAGCTACAGACCTTCCCATAGGAGGTAGCCCAGCCAGCACCTGGGCCTACGTCAGGGCACACGTGATGTCAGAACGTCTCAGGGTGAGTTACCTATCAGGGAAGTGTATTCATTCAGGTGTGTCCGAGAGTCAGTGTAAGTAACGTAAAGATGATGTGTTAGTACCCCGATATAATAGTGATATTAATGTGTCCATGTCATTGAGTGAAGTAATAAATAGTTGTATCAAGAGGTGTTTAACAAGTTGTCCCTTTAAGAAGTGATATATGTGTATTGACATGAGATAAGATAAGCGTAGTGACGCTGTGCAAATAACATCCAGGCCACGCCACCAAGCTTTCCTACCTTACATCCCTACTCTATACTCCTACTTATGTATGCAATTCTTCCTTGTCCCATTGTGCTTTTGTAGCATCACAAGTCTGACACTCCCAGGTACACCTCAGACACCCCCAGGCACACCTCAGACACTCTCAGGCACACCTCAGACACCCCCAGGCGCACCTCTGACACTCCCAGTTACACCTCCGATCCCCAGTTCACACCCCTGACACTCCCCAGGCACACCTCTGCTCCCAGGCACACACCCTGACACCCCAGGCACACCCCCTGACACTCCCAGGCACACCCCTGACACTCCCACGCACCACAGACACCTCACAGGCACACCCTGACACCCCAGGCACACCCCTGACACCCCCAGGCACACCTCTGGCTCCTCCCAGGACACACCCCTGGCTCTCCCAGGCATACCTCAGACACCCCAGGCACACCTCTGACACCCCAGGTAGACCCCAGACACCCCAGGCACACCTCTGACACCCCAGGCACACGTCTGACACTCCGGTACACCCCAGACATCCCAGGCACACCCCTCAGACACTCCCAGGCACATCTCAGACACCCCAGGCACACCCCAGACATTCCAGGCACACCCCTGACACTCCCCAGGCACACCTCTGACACACCCAGGCACACCTCTGACACTCCCCAGGCAGACCCCCAGACACCCCAGGTACACCCTCTGACATTCCCCAGGCACACCACTGACACTCCCAGGCACACCTGATACTCCCCAGGTACACCTCAGACACTCCCCAGGTACTCCTCTGACACACCCCAGTTACACCTCAGACACTCCCAGGTACACCTCTGACACTGCCAGGCACACTTCAAGGCACCAGGTACACCCCCTGACACTCCCCAGGCACACCTGAGACACTCCCCAGGCACACCTCTGACACTCCCCAGGCACACCCTGACACTCCCCAGGTACAGCTCTGACACTCCCAGGCACACCACACTCCCAGGCACACCTGAGACACTCCCAGGCACACCTCTGACACTCCCAGGAACACCCCTGACACCCCAGGTACACCTCAGACACTCCCAGGCACACCCTCTGACACTCCCCAGGTACACCCTGACACTCCCAGGTACACCCCTGACACCCCAGGAACACCTCGACACTCCCCAGGCACACCCCAGACACTCCCAGGCACACCTCTGACACTGCCAGGTGCACCTCTGACACTGCCCAGGAACACCACTGACACTCCCAGGCACACCTCAGATATTCCCAGGTACACCCCAGACACTCCCAGGCACACCTCTGACACTCCCAGGAACCTCTTCTGACACTCCCCTGGTACAAACCTGACATCCCAGGCACACCCCCATACACTCCCCAGTTACACCCAGACACCTCAGGTACACCTCTGACACTCCCAGGCACACCTCTGACACTCCCCAGGCACCTCTGACACCCCAGGTACTCCTCTGCACAACTGCACACACCTGACACCTCAGGCACACCACTGACACCCCAGGTACACCTCTGGCATTCCATGCATACCCTGACACTCCAGTCACAAGTCTGACACTCCCAGGCACACCTCAGACACTCCCCAGGTACACCCAGACACCCCAGGCACACCCCACACCCCAAGCACACCTCTGACACTCCCAGGTACACCCCACATTCCCCAGGTACACCCTGACACTCCCAGGCACACCTCTGACACCCCAGGTACACCTCTGACATGCCAGGCACACCTCTGACACTTCCAGGTACACCTCTGACACTCCCAGGCACACCTCTGACACTCTCCCAGGCACTCCTACACTCCCCTGGTACACACCTGACACTCCCAGGCACACCTCCTGACATCCCAAGCACACCCTCAGACACCCCACGTACACCTCTCACACTCCCAGGCACACCTCCGATACGCCCAGGCACACCTCTGCCTCCCAGGCATACCTCAGACACTCCCAGGCACACCTCTGACACCCCAGGTTGACCACAGACACCCCAGGCACACCTCTGACACACTCCCAGGCCACGTCTGACACTCCCAGGTACACCTCTGACACTCCCCAGTCACACCCCCAGACACTCCCAGGCACACCTCAGCCACCCCATTTTCACCTCCGACACTCCCAGTCACACCTCCGACACTCCCAGTTACACCCCTGACACCCCAGGTACACCCCTGACACTCCCCACACCCCTGACATTCCCAGGCACACCTCTGACACACCCAGGTACACCCTGTCACCCCAGTTACACCTCCGACACCCCAAGTACACCCCTGACACTCCCCAGGCACACCTCTGACACTCCCAGGTACACCTCTGACACTCCCAGGCACACCACTGACACCCCAGGCACACCTCTGACACTCTGGTCACACCCTGACACTCCCAGGCACACCTCCGATACCCCAAGCACACCTGATGCCTCCCAGATACACCTGAGACACCTCTCAGGCACACCTCTGACACCCCAGGTTCACCCCTGACACTCCCAGGCACACCTCTGACACTGCCAGGCACACCTCTGACACTGCCAGGCACACCGCTGACACCCCAGGCACACCTCAGACACCCCCAGGCACACCCCTGACACCCCAGGCACACCCCTGACACCCCAGGCACAGCCTCTGAAACCCCAGGTACACCACTGACACTCCCCAGGCACACCCCAGACACTCCCAGGCACACCTCTGACACTCCAGTGAACACCCTGACACTCCCAGCCACACCTCCAAGCACTCCAGGCATACCCTGACACTCCCCATGTACACGTCTGACACTCCCAGGTACACCTCAGACACTCCCAGGCACACCTCAGACACTCCTAGGTACACTCTCAGACACCCCCAGGCACACCCTGACACTAGGTACACCTCCGACACTCCCAGTCACACCTCTGACACTCCCAGGCACACCTCTGACACTCCCAGGCACCTCTGACACTCCCCAGGCACACCTCTGACACTGGCACACCCCACACTCCCAAGCACACCTCAGACACTCCCCAGGCACACCTCTCACACCTGACAGCCCAGGCACACCTCTGCTCCAGGCATACCTCAGACACCCCCAGGCACACCTCTGACACTCCCAGGCTGACCCCAGACACTCCAGGGACACACCTCTGACACTCCCAGGCACACGTCTGACACTCCCAGGCACACCTCTGACACTCCCCAGGCACACCTCAGACCTCCAGGTGCACCTCAGACACCCCAGGCACACCCCAGACATTCCCCAGGCACACCCCTGACACGCCCAGGCACACCTTTGACACCCAGGCACACCTCTGACACCCCAGGCAGACCCCAGACACTCCCCAGGCACACCTCTGATATTCCCAGGCACACCACTGACACCCCAGGCACACCTCCGACACCCAGGTGCACACCAGACACCTCAGGCACACCTCTGACACTCCCAGGTTCACCCTGACACCCCAGGCACACCTCTGACACCCAGGCACACCTCTGACACTGCCAGGCACACCGCTGACACTCCCAGGCACACCTCAGACACTCCCAGGCACACCTCTGACACTCCCAGGCACACCCCTGACACCCCAGGCACAGCTCTGAAACTCCCAGGCACACCACTGACACCCCAGGCACACCTCAGACACTCCCAGGCACACTCTGACACTCCCAGAACACCCCTGACACCCCAGCCACATTCTGGCACCCCAGGCATCCTCTGACACCCCATGCACAAGTCTGACACACTCCCAGGCACACCTCAGACACCCCAGGCACACCCTCAGACACCTTAGGTACACCCTGACATCCCCAGGCACCTCTGACACTCCCAGGCACACCTCCGACATCCCAGTTACACCCCTGACACTCCCTGCACACCCCAGACACTCCCCACGCACACCTCTCACACTCCCAGGCACACCTGATACGCCCAGGCACACCTCTGGCTCTCCCAGGTATACCCCAGACACCCAGGCACACCCTGACACTCCCAGGCTGACCCCAGACACTCCCCAGGCACACCTCTGACACCCCCAGGCACACGTCTGACACTCCCAGGCACACCTCTGACACCCCAGGCCACCACAGACCTCCAGGTACACCCCACACACCCCAGGCACACCCCAGACATTCCCCAGGCACACCCCTGACACCCCAGGCACACCCCTGACACACCCAGGCACACCCCAGACACTCCCAGGCACACCTCTGACACCCCAGGTTCACCCCTGACACTCCCCAGGCACACCTCTGACACTGCCAGGCACACCCTCTGACACTGCCAGGCACACCGCTGACACTCCCAGGTACACCTCAGACACTCCCAGGCACACCTCTGACACTCCCAGGCACACCTCTGACACCCCAGGTACAGCCTGAAACTCCCAGGCCACCACTGACACCCCAGGCACACCTCAGACACCCAGGTGACACCTCTGACACTCCCAGGAACACCCCTGACACTCCCAGCTACACCTCTGGCACCCCAGGTATACCTCTGACACCCCATGTACAAGTCTGACACCAGGCACACCTCAGACACCCCAGGCACACCCCAGACACCTAGGCACACCAGACACCCCCAGGTGCACCTCTGACACTCCCCAGGCACACCTCCGACACTCCCAGGTACACCCTGACACTCCCCAGGCACACCCTGACACTCCCCAGGTACACCTCTGACACTCTCAGGCACACCTCTGACACTCCCAGGTACACCTCTGACACTCCCAAGTACACCCCAGACACTCCCCACAGTACACCTCCCCTACACTCCCCAGGCACACCTCTGACACCCCAGGCACACCTCTGACCTCCCCAGGCACACCTCTGACACTCCCAGGCACACCCCTGACACCCCAGGCTGACCCCAGACACCCCCAGGCACACCTCTGACACCCCAGGCACACCTCTGACACTTGGTGCACACCTCTGACACTCCCAGGCACACCTCTGACACTCCCCAGGCACACCCCTGACACCCCAGGCACACCAGACACCCCAGGCACACCTCCTGACACCCCAGGCACACTCTGACACTCCCCAGGCACACCCTCTGGCACTCTCCCAGGCACCCTCTGACACTCCCAGGCACACCTCAGACACCCCAGGCACACCTCTGACACCCCAGGCACACCCAGACACTCCCAGGCACACCTCTGACACCCCAGGCACACGTCTGACACCCCAGGCACACCCCAGACACCCCAGGCACACCTGACACCCCAGGCACACCTCAGACACCCCAGGCACACCTCTCAGACATTCCAGGCACACCCCTGACACCCCAGGTACACCTCTGACACACCCAGGTACACACTCTGACACTGGTACACCCCAGACACTCCCAGGCACACTTGACATTCCCAGGCACACCACTGACACCCCAGGCACACCTCCGATACCCCAGGCACACCTCAGACACTCCCCAGGCACTCCTCTGACACCCCAGTTACACCAGACACTCCAGGCACACCTCTGACACTGCCAGGCACACCCCACACTGCCAGGCACACCCCTGACACTCCCAGGCACACCTCAGACACTCCCCAGGTACACCTCTGACACTCCAGGCACACCTCTGACACTCCCAGGCACAGCTCTGACACTCCCAGGCACACCACTGACACTCCCAGGCACACCTGAGACACCCCAGGCACACCTCTGACACTCCCAGGAACACCCCTGACACTCCAGGCACACCCCAGACACTCCAGGCACACCTCTGACACTCCCAGGCACACCCCTGACACCCCAGGCACACCCCTGACACTCCCAGGAACACCTCCTGACACCCCCAGGCCCTCTGACACTCCCAGGTACACCTCTGACATCCCAGGTGCACCCTCTGACACCGCCAGGAACACCACTGACACTCCCCAGGTACACCTCAGACATTCCCAGGCACACCCCTGACACTCCCCAGGTACACCTCTGACACTCCCAGAACCTTCTGACACTCCCTGGTACACACCTGACACTCCCCAGGCACACCCCATACACTCCCCAGTCACACCTCAGACACTCTCAGGCACACCTCTGACACTCCCAGGCACACCTCTGACACCCCGGTACCCCCCTCTGACACTCCCAGGTACCCCTTGACACAACTGCACACACCTGACACTCCCAGGCACACCACTGACACTCCCAGGCACACCTCTGGCATTCCCATGTATACCTTGACACTCCCAGTTACAAGTCTGACACCCAGGCACACCCCAGACACCCCAGGCACACCTCAGACACTCCCCAGGCACACCTCAGACACCCCCAGGCACACCTCTGACACTCCCAGGTAAACCTCTGACACTCCCAGGTACACCTCTGACACTCCCAGGCACACCTCGACACTCCCCAGGCATAACCTCTGACATCCCAGGCACACCCTCTGACACTTCCAGGTACACCTCTGACACTCCCAGGTACACCTCTGACTTTCCCAGGCACACCTCTGACACTCCCTGGCACACACCTGACACTCCCAGGTCACACCCCGACACCCCAAGCACACCTCAGACACCCCACGCACACACCTCTCACACCCCAGGTACACCTCCTGACACGCCCAGGCACACCTCTGGCACTCCCAGGCTACCTCCCAGACACCCCAAGTACACCTCTGACACTCCCCAGGTTGACCACAGACACCCCAGGCACACCTCTGACACTCCCAGGTACACGTCTGACACCCCAGGCACACCTCTGACACTCCCAGTTACACCTCAGACACCCCAGGTACACCTCAGCCACTCCCATTTTCACCTCCGACACTCCCAGTTACACCTCCGACACTCCCAAGCCACACCCCTGACACTCCCAGGCACACCCCTGACACTCCCCAGGTGCACACCCCTGACATTCCCCAGGTACACCTCTGACACACCCAGGTACACCTCTGTCACCCCAGTTACACCTCCGACACCCCAGTACACCCCCTGACACCCCAGGCACACCCCTGACACCCCAGGCACACCCCTGACACCCCAGGCACACCACCACACCCCAGTTACACCTCTGACACTTCCAGGCACACCTCTGACACCCCAGGCACACCTCCCGATACCCCAAGCACACCCCTGATGCTCCCAGACACACCTGAGACACTCTCAGGCACACCTCTGACACCCCAGGTTCACACCCCTGACACTCCCAGGCACACTCTGACACTGCCAGGTACACCTCTGACACTGCCAGGCACACCTCTGACACTCCCCAGGCACACCCTCAGACACCCCAGGCACACCTCTGACACTCCCAGGCACACCTCTGACACTCCCCAGGTACACCCTGAAACTCCCAGGCACACCACTGACACCCCAGGCACACCCCAGACACCCAGGCACACCCCCTGACACCCCAGAACACCCCTGACACCCCAGCCACACCTCTGGCAACCCAGGCACACCTCTGACACCCTGATGCACAAGTCTGACACCCCAGGCACACCCCAGACACCCCAGGCACACCCCAGACACCTAGGTACACCTCAGACACCCCAGGCACCTCTGACACCCCAGGCACCTGACACCCCAGACACACCCCTGGACACTCCCAGGCACACCCCTGACACCCCAGGCACACCTCTGACACCCCAGGCACCTCTGACACCCCAGGTACACCTCTGACACCCCAAGCACACCCCAGACACCCCCAGGCACACCTCTCACACACTCCGATACACCGCCCAGGCACACCCTGACACTCCCAGGACACACCCCTCAGACACTCCCCAGGCACACCCTGACACTCCCAGGCTGACACCCAGACACTCCCCAGGCACACCTCTGACACCCCCAGGCACACCTCTGACACTCCCAGGCACACCCTGACACCCCCAGGCACACTCAGACCTCCAGGCACACCTCAGACACCCCAGGCACACCTCAGCAATACGTAACCGAACGGAAGCAATACTTGAT
>NW_024712242.1:0-10000 GCF_018991925.1 Homarus americanus | reverse complement strand
AGGGAACATTTACCGCCAAAATAATGTCAAAATTGCATAAGAAAATACTCACAGAATGACGCATATTTAACATCATGTAAGAGCATTTTGTTTAGTCATTTTAGTGTAGATTTTTTCAGCCTTGACCAGCACTAGGATATGTCGGGTGAGTCTGTGTAAGTTCTTGGGTGTGTCTGTGTGTGTGTGTGTGTGTGTGTGTGTAGCGTTGTAATAGGTGGGGTGGGATGTAGCGTGCTTAAGCGTGGGCGTGGGGCGTGGGGGGGAAATGCGTTTGACTGCAGTGCGGTGGTGGTGGGTGGCGGGGGTGTATGTATGTGTGTGTGTGTGTGGTGGCAACCCCCCTCCCCCTCTAGTAAAGCCACCATTATGTGGAATCTGTGCCCCACTTATCCCGGCTTACGGTGATGTACGACTCTCACACACTCAAACAACCTCGTTGAATCGTAAGTATATAACGATAGCCCCCCCCCGTTACCTAGAGCGTTTGATGTATTATGTGTTATGTTTACTTTCATCCTACTCCATATTCTCCTCCTGAACGCTTCTACTTTATGTTATATTGTAAATTGAAATAGTCTCGCCTGTGTTGTTAGTTGGTTAGGGCGTACTTTAGGTCTTACTGCAATCATTAATTATTTTTTTTCTTAAGTACAGATTGTAAACAGTAATTCTGAAACAACAATATAGATATAGTAAGTAATTTATGGTTGTGGTATCGTATTATTCTAAGAGGGTTCTGTAGTGATGGAGTCTCTCTCTCTCTCTCAGCACTAAGTACAGTTGTGTGGTGTCTTATGATTAATGCTATCAAGGTGATTCAGTAACATACATATATAATGACTGATAAAAGTGTTGCGTGTTGTCAAAGGACTTAGTTATAAATACTGTGGCTGTGTGTTCGGCTTTCCTTTGAGGCGAAATAATGGGTAGAGACTAACTGAACCTCACAATGACTTAAGCAATAGGACTGGAACCCATTAGATAATAACCTTTTTTTTTTAATTGGAACCTATTAAGAATAGGGCCCATTAGGATTGGTTTGGTAAAAAATTAGGTCAATTAGAACTGGGCTATAGTTCTTATTATTATTTAGTATGGAGGTAATTAGTACTACGAACCATGTAATCAAACAGGAAAATAATGTTAAGTGTATAATATTATTTCATCATTATGTAGAAACTTATGAATATTTAATCTTTATGGTCAGCTTCCAATGTTTATTTATTTTTTTTGCGAAAGGGAATCTATAAACGCAATACTTGGATGATATTAAAGCAATCGGTCTATCACTCACCTCCCCCCCCCCCCACGTCTCTTCTCCCATTGGCTGTTTCTCTTGTGAATTCCTTTATCATCCTTTGCTACCTCCCAATCTTTATCATGCTAACCCCAGTTCTCTTTACTCAAACCTCATCAGCATTCATCTCCCTTTAATTTGTCTATTTTATTGTCGTGGATTTCCTCTCTCTCTCTCTCTCTCTCTCTCATTAATTCTTCCATTAAAATTATTCATTATCATTAAATTTCATTGTTTCTTTAAAATTTTCACAATACTTTTCCAAAATTTGTATCCTAATTATCCGCGTCTTGTCTCATTGTTCTTCGCTATTGTTCTTTGATTGTCCACATCACATCACATCACATTCCAAAGTTCTAATGTTGAGTTTTATGTTGCTCACATTCCTGCTTATCATCATCATTATCATCATCATCATCATCATCATCATCATTGTTCTTCGTAATTTCCTTTCTATTCGCCTGTGTCTTCCTTTCCCATCTCCTTATTCTTTTTAATTTTCTTCCACTTCCTCCTCCTCTTCCTCCTCCTCCTCCCTCCCTTCCCCCTCCTCCTCCACCACCCACCTCCTCTACCACCCATCTCCTCCCCTCCCGCTCCTCCTCCCCACCACCCACTCCTCCCACCACCCTCTCCTCCCCACCTCCTCCTCCTCCCACCACCCATCTCCTCCCCTGCCCATCTCCTCCCCCACCTCCCCCTCCTCCCCCCCACCTCCCCATCTCCCTCCCCTCACCCATCTCCTCCCCACCTCCCCCTCCTCCTCCCCACCACCCATCTCCTCCCCACCTCAGAATCTTACTCCTCCATCTTTCTCCGCCGTCGATCTATACATTTCGTCCTGGGGTTTTTTCTCACCTCAGTTCACTCATTTCCTAATATTGAATTAGTCCCCAGAGGTGAATTTTACAGTGACATTTTTATTTTAATTTCAGAGATATTTTTTTTTCATTGACTTTATTTTTGACTGAATTTTTTTTATATAATACAGATTTTTTTTATTATTATATAGCTTTTAGACGATTGACATATTGTTATATTATATTGTGTTATATTATATTATATTCTTATATTACAATTTGTGGATGACAGGAGTAATGTTGATGACGGTATATTTTTATTTTCCTCTGCCTTGAGTTGAATATTTTATGATCAATAGAAACGTCAATATTTTCACTTTAAGGCTATCAAGAGCTCCAAATTTTGCCTTTATAAGTGAGGAGCTCAGTATCTTGTGTGTGTGTGTGTGTGTGTGTGTGTGTGTTATATTTGCATTTATATCACTATTTTCTTTGTGGCTGAAAAGATTAATGTCTGGACCAAATTGAGTAAAGTGACCCACTATTATTTATTTATTTGGGAATATGTTACACAGTCGACCATGGGGGAAGACTTTACTGTATCGTTATTGGGGAAACAGTTTTTAGGTTAGGTGTACAAAGTTGTTTATTTTGTCCTTGTTAACAGAGACACATAAACGACCTTTCATGGGGGTGACATGTTGTGGTTGTAGACTGGTATCTGGAGATGTCGTTGTGGGTATACATTAAGACCTGGTGCTGGCAGATAAATAAGACGACCGCATTGTTCCCCCTCTGAGGCTCTTAAGACTATAATGTAGCCTCTTTGTTGGGTATGTAAACATTGAGGCCTACCTGGGGTGAAGTCTTGTAAAACATTGCTTCCTGGCCCTTCTAGTATGGGGCCTCCCTGGTCACTCAGCTCTCTCTGCATTGCCCTCCTCACTGGGTCAGGATATAAAGGTAGGAGGAAAAGAATGTAGGAATAAAGTAGGCAGGAAAGGAAGAAGATGATAACGAAATATGTATGTAAAAACGATGAAGAGAAGAGAAGCAAGTCAAACCTAGACGAGAGAAGATAAGAAGTGAAGAAACGAAGTATATAAGAAGACAAAACCTCATTCATATGATGGTCACTCATTGAACAACACCAGTAGGTATATTTTCCTCATATAAATACTACTTACTCCTAATAATCGCTATAGACCCAGAACCCCTTGTGTCAAAATATATACCAAAGTAAACTCCACGGTGAAACTAGCGGAAACTATTATGATCTCACAGGTTTCCGGGTGTGTGTGTTGATAAGTCTTTGAAAGCCCCCGTACCATTTATAGGGAGTTGGTGAGGTGTGGGGTGAGCTCGGTGTGGGGAGAGAGAGAGAGAGAGAGAGAGAGAGAGAGAGAGATGAATTCCAGCAGCAGTTGGTACAATATTAATGAACTACTGATTTTCACTAACTAAGAAGGTTGAGGTCACGATATTAAAAGGTAATTCAATTCAACAACGTAATTGAGAAGTTTTAATGAAGGAATTTTATCAAGACTTGTACATGTTTAGTTCAGGTATTAGAGACACTGAACTTTATTGAACTTGAGGACGATGAGTCGAAAGTCAAATTCACTTAACCCAATGTTTATGCTGATATATATTTCCCTCAGACTTCATTGTAACCCGGAAACGGAAACAGCCGTCATACCCCCCCCTCACCGTCATCATATTGCAAAATAATATTACAGTATAAATTTGATAGATTAGGCAGGTTAATGAGCCCCCCCCCCCAACGCCCCACCCTTCCCATGACAAGGTAGAGATATATATCTGACTGGTACACGAAGCACTCTTCTCTGGGGCCACACTACACTTCTTTATCGTTGTAGTAATGTAATAAAACGGACTCTCCAACTAACAACTTTTGCTGCGCTAGTGAACGTGACGTCATTTTGCCCATTTTTTTAATTAGTATAGAAAAGGTTTATTTTTTTTTGTATCTATGATTTCTCTCTGACCCAAAAATAATTATGTAATGTATTTTTTAGTTTTTTTTAGTTTTGTAGACAACATGACACATTATAGTCGACATATAAACAACATTAACCCTATAGATTGTGACTTAATTATTACTTTGTTATTTATAGCTTAATAATGGTAATAAGTCGGGGAAAATTATGTACATTTATTATTGGTTGAGATTAGGTTAGGTTAGGTTAGGTTAGGTTAGGTACCTCTTCTATAGCTGGTCGACTGTGGGCGTCCTCACTGACACAACTCGAACTGGCTAATGTTATGTCAAAAGACAAGTCGGTAGTCGGCGGGCGTTGTGCAGGGGGAGTGTACCACCTTTTGTTTTGTGTTTATTGTGTATTTAATTTTTATTTTGTCCTCGTGATCTTTCTTGCTTATTATATAATTATTTTATATTATTGTAGTTTATTTTATTTTTTATTTATATAGCACTTAAAATA
This sequence comes from Homarus americanus, assembly GCF_018991925.1. Classification (NCBI taxonomy): domain Eukaryota; kingdom Metazoa; phylum Arthropoda; class Malacostraca; order Decapoda; family Nephropidae; genus Homarus; species Homarus americanus. The sequence continues at coordinate 5,438 of NW_024712242.1, read as the reverse complement.
TTCCACATGTCGCGTCCTTACTCGGTGTACTTGTGAGGTATACATACATACATACATACATACATACATACATACATACATACATACATACAGGGACCAACACTAACCACAGAGCCTGGCAATTACGACACAGGGACTACCAATTTGGGATGCACAAGATGACGGAGGCATTGTTATCTAATTAATACCGTCGCCACAAGGAGGAGGTTGAGGCAAGAGGAGGTGAGGCAAGAGGAGGTGAAGCAAGAGAAGGTGAAGCAAGAGATATTGTGGTGTAGGAGGATATAATCTTAACTATTATGATGAGCTTAGGAGCCCTCTGGTACGCCTCGGCTCGGTTAACTTCATCTTGCTTCACCTCACTTCACCTCATTCCCTATGGGTCATAAGGCCAGCTATGCCTCCTCCCCTCTCTTGCCGTGTATGCTGTATCGTAATTAATATCACTTTGTTTTTGCGTGTTATTACTTGTGTGTTATGGTGTTGTGTGTGTTATTATCAGTGTATTCATGTGTTAGAGGAAGCGAGGGGACATACTGTACATACATACATACATACATACATACATACATACATACATACATACATACATTGCAGGTCGAACGAAATAATTCTAAAAGACAGCTAAAACCAGTGATATCACACACACACACACACACACACACACACACACACACACACACACACACACAGAAGCTGATTGAAATTCCTGCTACAGTCCACTTCTCTGTTATTGAGAAACCTAACCTAACCTAACCAGCGCCAGGGCACATCAAAGAGTGTAGTAAACTTGTTATTAAACCAGTGTAAGACTTTAGTACTTTCTGGTGCAGTATCGACACAGGGACCATGCGAGGTTCATAGTTAAAGACCAGATTAGATTAGGTCAGGTCAGGTTAGGTTAGTTTTTAAATAAATTCGATCAAGATTTTCTTTTACGTGTAGTTGAAGCGTAAATAATTATCTGATTGTTAAGTGAGAATATAAATAAACTGATCAAGTCCTTCCTGTAGCAATGTAGAGTAAAGTAAGGTCAAGGTCACACTCGGTCACCAACATCACTGCCTCACCTTGTTCCCCTTCACCGCCTCCGTCATTGATTTAGCATGAGAGGGACACAAGGTTCCTCTCTCGTCCTCACAAAAGCTATGGGTAAGATCCCTTCAGGAGAGGGCTGTGCTGCGCCTTCTTCAGGAGACTTATTATACAACCCTTTGTTTACTTGATGGTATGTTTATAAATCACTATTTTCGGGGTACGGAGTATGGGATGTGTGTGTGTGTGTGTGTGTGTGTGTGTGTGTGTGTGTGTGTGTGTGTGTGTGTGTGTGTGTGTGTGTGTGTGTGTGTGTGTGTGTGTGTGTGTGTGTGTGTGAATTAAGCTCCCTTGTTTCCCATTATGACCTCGAACGCAAATAATTATTGGATTCCATTCATATTTCTACAGTATATTAAAATTAGCTTCCCTCTGACCTTACCAACAGCCCTCTGCCTTCTCACTTGACCGCCCTCTCACTTGACCGCCCTCTCCCCTCTACCTTTTCTCTTGAACATTCTCTCCCCTTTTCCCCTCTGTCTTGAACACCCTCTCATCTCCCCTCTCTCTTGGACACCTTCCTCTTGAGTGTGTGTGTGAGATTGCCAGCTGAAGAGAGAGGGGGGGGGTACGAAGAGGGGGAGAGGGAAGTGTGAGAGGTCCAAGAGGAGGGAGGGAAGGAAGGAAGGAAGGAAGGAGAGGAGGAGGAGGAGGAGGGAGTGTGAGAGTGCCAGAACGAAGAGAGAGAATTATGAGTGGCAGAAGGAGGAGGGGGAAGGTGTGAGGGTGCCAAAACGAGGTTGGAGGAGTGTGTGAGTGCCAGGAGGGAGGGAGAGAGAGGAGGAGTGGAGGGGGAGTGTGAGTGCCAGGTGGGAGGGAGAGAGAGGAGGAGTGGAGGGGGAGTGTGAGTGCCAGGAGGTAGGGAGAGAGGGAATGTGACCAGACAAAATATGAGAACAAATCTGAAAATCCGGTTTCTCTATACATCAAATATAGGGATAAAATGGTAGGAAGGGAGAGACAGAGTTAGTGGGGGGGGGGAGAAGGGGCGTGTCATAGAAGAGGGAGAGAGAAGTGTGAATATACCAGGGAGGGAGGGTACCAGGCAGGCAGGGAGGGGAAGGCTGTCAGTTTTCATGTTAAACGTCAGTGAGTGATAATACCCGCTATCATATAAAGGGAACAGAATTTAAAAGCTTTACCGTATATAATATGATGTGGCTGCACGTTTCCATCACACAGTTCAGTAAAGTGGTTACGCTATTATCATTATTTTTTTTAAGCCTTGGATTCCATAAACTTGATGATGTGGCCTCGTAGAGAATACCATTTTACTTTGTCTGTTTTGTGGGGTGAATGAATATGGATGTAGAGATTTTAATACATTCTTAATCATGGGTAGTTGGTGGCTGCCTGAACACTTCCGGGATTGGTTAGTTTGGGAGTTTTGTGTTTACAAGAGATAGACAAAATATGAATGGAGTTTTGGTCCCATTGTGGAAGTGGGATGTGACCTGACCTGTCCAATCTCCTGTCCAACCTCAATTCACACGTCAATATCCTTCCTCCTTCCTTTATTCCTTTCCACAGAGTCCCACATTTACGGCCACTCACCTCCATGGACACCTCTCTCTCTCTCTCCCTCACATCCACTACCTAACCTAACTCTCTCACAGGATGCCTCAGGACTCCTTTCACAACACACACACACACACACACACACCATCTCTCACTTCCAGTCCTCTCCTTTGATCTTACGCGACTCTCATCAGAACTTGGGGAAGTGACTTATCATTCTAGTATTATCACTATGAATACTAAGTTTATGTAGCCTGTGTGTGTGTGTGTGTGTGTCGTAGAAAGGAAATAAATCTTCACTATAACCACTAACACTCATAACACTACTACCACCATTTATAACAGTACCACAACCACTATTCATAATAATACTACCACGATGACCATTACTCATAACGTCTAATAATACTTAACACCACCACCACTACTACTACCACCACCACTACCACCATCACCACTACCACCACCACCACTACCACCACCACCACCACCACTACTACTACTACTACCACTAACACCACCACCAACACTACTACCTACTTACTACTTACCATCACCACCACCACCACCACCACCACCACCACTACTACTACTACCACCACCAATTAATTACTACCACCACCACTACTACCACCATCACTACTACTACCACCACCACCACTACTACTACTACCACCACCACCACTACTACCACCAATTAATTACCACCACCAATTAATTACTACTACTAACTACCACCACTACTACTACCAATTACCACCACTACTACTACCACCACCACTCATTACCACTACCACCACCACCACCACCACCACCACCACCACCACTACCACTACTCATAATCACAACAACTACCACCATCATAAGGGTTTTTTTCCGGCTCTGGTTCCCGAAGTACTGTCAATGATGTTGGGTCATTATACATGATTATTATATAGTGTTGGGTCATTATACTGTATGTACTCTCATTAGTGTTGGGTCATTATACTGTATGTACTCTCATTAGTGTTGGGTCATTATACGTACTATCATCCTATATATAGTGTTGGGTCATTCAAACTCATCATGAAATATAATGTTAGGTTCAACCGTACATGACAGTATAATGAGTCCCCTATTCTTCATCGTTTCCCATAACACACACCTGTAATAATAATAATGGGCAGGTGTGTCCGTTCATTGGCGAGGTATTAATAACTACTAAGGTGGTTTATAGCTCTTATTAATCGTTATAACTACACCCTATTACGAGGTGTGTATGTGTGTGTGTGTGTGTGTGTGTGTGTGTGTGTGTGTGTGTGTGACAAGTCTAATATTAATACATCACCATTAATAATTTACAAAGTTAATAAACATAGTTATTATAATATTCTTAAAATTACAAAATTATTAAGGTAATAATTCATATCATAGTGTAAATGTTTCTATATTTTAATACACAATACAGAGAGCTCATGTCGCTGCTATGATGGAGACGTAAACAACGACACACAAACAAACAAACACTACTGGGCTAATGATCAACCTAACATTACTATAATTATCATATTACTGACTTACAATTCAACTGAGGTCGTATACAAAGTGTTAAAATCCTACAGTAATTTTTAACTTTCGTGAATAAAAATAATTAATAACATTCTGATATTTTGTGGACACCTTTACCCCTCTTCTTCCCTAGGTAGGTGTGGGAGTTGTGTGTACTGCCCCCTCACCACCCCTTCCCGTCACCTCACACTGTCCCCTCACCTACCACAGTCCCTCACCACCCCTCCCCACCACCACCTCCCTATCACCCCACTCCGCGTTGATACCTACCTGGAGCGACATCGATTTACAATAATGAATTGACTTGACGGCATAAATATTTCAGTGTCTCGAACCGTATGAGGCAGTGTCCCCTGTCCACACACACACACACACACACACACACACACACATACATGTAGGAAATACAAGCGTGAGTCAGTGAAGGTAAGTACTGCTATGATCCTTGGAGAGAGAGAGAGAGAGAGAGAGAGAGAGAGAGAGAGAGAGAGAGAGAGAGAGAGAGAGAGAGAGAGAGAGATTTCAGCTGTCTTGTTGTTCTCCTGTCATCTGTCTACATCTGTCTGTCTATCTCTCGTTTAACACGTGACGTCACACCGGATGCTGTTCTGGATGATGCGTCACACACACACACACACACGTGACGGTACATATAAGGACAAGGTGTACATGTTGTTGTTATCACACCTTGTACATATGTGTGCACCAGGGGGGGTGGGGGATGGACCCACGTGTCTGTCTGTCTGTCTGTTGGTCTTTATCAATTGTTTAGTTAAGTATGTATGTATGTATGTATGTATGTATGTATGTATGTATGAGAGAAATGAATGAAAGAAAGAAGTGGAGTAGAGAAACAGTACCATGTGACATAGTGACATGGCTTAGAAATAAAGAAGACTATTATTATTAACAGTAGTTGTAGTACTTATTTACAAGGATATAAAAACAAAACAACGGGTAATTTTTTTTCAATTTTATTGATTTTTTTACATATCAGTTAAGGCAGGGCACCTTGGGGACTCGAACAACAAATCCTGTAAAACTACCAGTAGGTTTGCGGGCCTTCTTTGGTGTTATATCCTTGGGCCACCCGTTCTCCTGGGGTACCTGGGTGGGCTTGCGGGGCACACGTTGACGGGGTTCTCTCTGGGGCTTGGGTGTAAGGGAAGCCAAAGCATGGTTGGGCTTGCGGGGCACTCGTTGACGGGGTTCTCTCTGGGGCTTGGGTGTAAGGGAAGCCAAAGCATGGTTGAGCTTGCGGGGCACTCGTTGACGGG
>NW_024712241.1:0-7026 GCF_018991925.1 Homarus americanus | reverse complement strand
ATCCTTCGAGGAAAGATTCATCGTGATTTTCGATCTCTCCAGTGATATGTGAACATTCTATAAGAAATTCACACCTCTCCCATAACCTTGCTAAGAAAAAATGATTTCTCCCCAAAAAATCCGAGTCCAATATTCTGAGATGAATCATTCGAGGAAAGATTCATCGTGATTTTCGCACTCTCCAGTGATTTGTGAACATTCTATAAGAAATTCACACCTCTCCCATATCCTTGCTAAGAAAAATATCCGAGTCCAATTTTCTGAGAAGAATCCTTCGAGGAAATATTCATCGTGATTTTCGCACTCTCCAGTGATATGTGAACATTCTTTAAGAAATTCGCACCTCTCCCATAACCTTGCTAAGAAAAAATGATTTCTCCCAAAAAAAATCCGAGTCCAATTTTCTGAGATGAATCATTCGAGGAAAGATTCATCGTGATTTTCGCACTCTCCAGTGTTATGTGAACATTCTATAAGAAATTCACACCTCTCCCATAACCTTGCTAAGAAAAAACGATTTCTCCCAAAAAAAAACCCTATTCCAATTTTCTGAGATGAATCCTTCGAGGAAAGATTCATCGTGATTTTCGCACTCTCCAGTCATATGTGAACATTCTATAAGAAATTCACACCTCTCCCATATCCTTGCTAAGAAAAAATTATTTCTCCCCAAAAAAACCCGAGTCCAATTTTCTGAGATGAATCCTTCGAGGAAAGATTCATCGTGATTTTCGCACTCTCCAGTGATATGTGAACATTCTTTAAAAAATTCACGCCTCTCCCATAACCTTGCTAAGAAAAAATGATTTCTCCCAAAAAAAATCCGAGTCCAATTTTCTGAGATGAATCATTCGAGGAAAGATTCATCGTGATTTTCCAACTCTCCAGTGTAATGTGAACATTCTATAAGAAATTCACACCTCTCCCATAAATTTGCTAAGAAAAAATGATTTCTCCCAAAAAAAACCCTAGTCCAATTTTCTGAGATGAATCCTACGAGGAAAGATTCATCGTTATTTTCGCACTCTCCAGTGATATGTGAACATTCTATAAGAAATTCACACCTCTCCCATAACCTTGCTAAGAAAAAATGATTTCTCCCAAAAAAATCCGAGTCCAATTTTCTGAGATGAATCATTCGAGGAAAGATTCATCGTGATTTTCGCACTCTCCAGTGATATGTGAACATTCTATAAGAAATTCACACCTCTCCCATATGCTTGCTAAGAAAAAAATCCGAGTCCAATTTTCTGAGATGAATCCTTCGAGGAAAGATTCATCATGATTTTCGCACACTCCAGTGATATGTGAACATTCAATAAGAAATTCACACCTCTCCCATAACCTTGCTAAGAAAAAATGATTTCTCCCCAAAAAAATCCGAGTCCAATTTTTCTGAGATGAATCCTTCGAGGAAAGATTCATCGTGATTTTCGCACTCTCCAGTGATATGTGAACATTCTATAAGAAATTCACACCTCTCCCATAACCTTGCTAAGTAAAAAATGATTTCTCCCAAAAAAATCCTAGTCCAATTTTCTGAAATGAATCCTTCGAGGAAAGATTCATCGTGATTTTCGCACTCTCCAGTGATATGTGAACATTCTATGAGAAATTCACACCTCTCCCATAACCTTGCTAAGAAAAAATGATTTCTCCCAAAAAATCCTAGTCCAATTTTCTGAGATGAATCCTTCGAGGAAAGATTCATCGTGATTTTCGCACTCTCCAGTGATATGTGAACATTCTATAAGAAATTCACACCTCTCCCATATCCTTGCTAAGAAAAATATCCGAGTCCAATTTTCTGAGATGAATCCTTCGAGGAAAGATTCATCGTGATTTTCGCACTCTCCAGTGATATGTGAACATTCTATAAGAAATTCACACCTCTCCCATAACCTTGCTAAGAAAAAATGATTTCTCCCCAAAAAATCCGAGTCCAATATTCTGAGATGAATCATTCGAGGAAAGATTCATCATGATTTTCGCACTCTCCAGTGATTTGTGAACATTCTATAAGAAATTCACACCTCTCCCATATCCTTGCTAAGAAAAATATCTGAGTCCAATTTTCTGAGATGAATCCTTCGAGGAAAGATTCATCGTGATTTTCGCACTCTCCAGTGATATGTGAACATTCTATAAGAAATTCACACCTCTCCCATATCCTTGCTAAGAAAAATATCCGAGTCCAATTTTCTGAGATGAATCCTTCGAGGAAAGATTCATCGTGATTTTCGCACTCTCCAGTGATATGTGAACATTCTTTAAGAAATTCACACCTCTCCCATAACCTTGCTTAAAAAAAATTTATTTCTCCCAAAAAAAATCCGAGTCCAATTTTCTGAGATGAATCATTCGAGGAAAGATTCATCGTGATTTTCGCTCTCTCCAGTGTTATGTGAACATTCTATAAGAAATTCACACCTCTCCCATATCCTTGCTAAGAAAAAATGATTTCTCCCCAAAAAACCCTAGTCCAATTTTCTGAGATGAATCCTTCGAGGAAAGATTCATCGTGATTTTCGCACTCTCCAGTGATATCTTGAGCTGTTCTATAAAATTCACACCTCTCCATAACATGCTAAGAAAAATAGTTTACTCCCAAAAATCGAGGTCAATTTTTCTGAGATGAATCATTCGAGAAAAGATTCATCGTGATTTTCGCACTCTTAGTGGTATTGTGAACATTCTGCAAGAATTCACCTCTCCCATATGCTTGCTAAGAAAAAAATCCGAGTCCAATTTTCTGAGATGAATCCTTCGAGGAAAGATTCATCATGATTTTCGCACTCTCCAGTGATATGTGAACATTCTATAAGAAATTCACACCTCTCCCATAACCTTGCTAAGAAAAAATGATTTCTCCCCAAAAAATCCGAGTCCAATTTTCTGAGATGAATCATTCGAGGAAAGATTCATCGTGATGTTCGCACTCTCCAGTGATTTGTGAACATTCTATAAGAAATTCACACCTCTCCCATATCCTTGCTAAGAAAAATATCCGAGTCCAATTTTCTGAGATGAATCCTTCGAGGAAAGATTCATCGTGATTTTCGCACTCTCCATTGATATGTGAACATTCTATAAGAAATTCACACCTCTCCCATAACCTTGCTAAGAAAAAATGATTTCTCCCAAAAAAAAACCCTAGTCCAATTTTCTGAGATGAATCCTTCGAGGAAAGATTCATCGTGATTTTCGCACTCTCCAGTGATATGTGAACATTCTATAAAAAATTCACACCTCTCCCATAACCTTGCTAAGAAAAATTGATTTCTCCCAAAAAAATCCGAGTCCAATTTTCTGAGATGAATCATTCGAGGAAAGATTCATCGTGATTTTCGCACTCTCCAGTGATATGTGAACATTCTATAAGAAATTCACACCTTTCCCATATCCTTGCTAAGAAAAAAATCCGAGTCCAATTTTCTGAGATGAATCCTTCGAGGAAAGATTCATCGTGATTTTCGCACTCTCCAGTGATATGTGAACATTCAATAAGAAATTCACACCTCTCCCATAACCTTGCTAAGAATAAATGATTTCTCCCCAAAAAAACCCTAGTTCAATTTTTTGAGATGAATCCTTCGAGGAAAGATTCATCGTGATTCTCGCACTCTCCAGTGATATGTGAACATTCTATAAGAAATTCACACCTCTCCCATAACCTTGCTAAGAAAAAATGATTTCTCCCAAAAAAATCCGAGTCCAATTTTCTGAGATGAATCATTCGAGGAAAGATTCGTCGTGATTTTCGCAATCTCCAGTGATATGTGAACATTCTATAAGAAATTCACACCTCTCCCATATGCTTGCTAAGAAAAAAATCCGAGTCCACTTTTCTGAGATGAATTCTTCGAGGAAAGATTCGTCGTGATTTTCGCACTCTCCAGTGATATGTGAACATTCTATAAGAAATTCACACATCTCCCATATCCTTGCTAAGAAAAATATCCGAGTCCAATTTTCTGAGATGAATCCTTCGAGGAAAGATTCATCGTGATTTTCGCACTCTCCAGTCATATGTGAACATTCTATAAGAAATTCACACCTCTCCCATAACCTTGCTAAGAAAAAATGATTTCTCCCCAAAAAAATCCGAGTCCAATTTTCTGAGATGAATCATTCGAGGAACGATTCATCGTGATTTTCGCACTCTCCAGAGATATGTAAACATTCTATAAGAAATTCACACCTCTCCCATAAATTTGCTAAGAAAAAATGATTTCTCACAAAAAAAAATCCGAGTCCAATTTTCTGAGATGAATCCTGCGAGGAAAGATTCATCGTGATTTTCGCACTCTCCAGTGATATGTGAACATTCTATAAGAAATTCACACCTCTCCCATAACCTTGCTAAGAAAAAATTATTTCTCCCCAAAAAATCCGAGTCCAATTTTCTGAGATGAATCATTCGAGGAAAGATTCATCGTGATTTTCGCACTCTCCAGTGATTTGTGAACATTCTATAAGAAATTCACACCTCTCCCATATCCTTGCTAAGAAAAATATCTGAGTCCAATTTTCTGAGAAGAATCCTTCGAGGAAAGATTCATCGTGATTTTCGCACTCTCCAGTGATATGTGAACATTCTTTAAGAAATTCACACCTCTCCCATAACCTTGCTAAGAAAAAATGATTTCTCCCAAAAAAAATCCGAGTCCAATTTTCTGAGATGAATCATTCGAGGAAAGATTCATCGTGATTTTCGCACTCTCCAGTGTTATGTGAACATTCTATAAGAAATTCACACCTCTCCCATATCCTTGCTTAGAAAAATATCCGAGTCCAAATTTCTGAGATGAATCCTTCGAGGAAAGATTCATCGTGAATTTCGCACTCTCCAGTGATATGTGAACATTCTATACGAAATTCACACCTCTCCCATATCCTTGCTAAGAAAAAATGATTTCTCCCCAAAAAAATCCGAGTCCAATTTTCTGAGATGAATCCTTCGAGGAAAGATTCATCGTGATTTTCGCACTCTCCAGTGATATGTGAACATTCTTTAAGAAATTCACACCTCTCCCATAACCTTGCTTAAAAAAAATTTATTTCTCCCAAAAAAAATCCGAGTCCAATTTTCTGAGATGAATCATTCGAGGAAAGATTCATCGTGATTTTCGCACTCTCCAGTGTTATGTGAACATTCTATAAGAAATTCACACCTCTCCCATAACCTTGCTAAGAAAAAATTATTTCTCCCCAAAAAAACCCTAGTCCAATTTTCTGAGATGAATCCTTCGAGGAAAGATTCATCGTGATTTTCGCACTCTCCATTGATATGTGAACATTCTATAAGAAATTCACACCTCTCCCATAACCTTGCTAAGAAAAAATGATTTCTCCCAAAAAAAAACCCTAGTCCAATTTTCTGAGATGAATCCTTCGAGGAAAGATTCATTGTGATTTTCGCACTCTCCAGTGATATGTGAACATTCTATAAGAAATTCACACCTCTCCCATAACCTTGCTAAGAAAAATTGATTTCTCCCAAAAAAATCCGAGTCCAATTTTCTGAGATGAATCATTCGAGGAAAGATTCATCGTGATTTTCGCACTCTCCAGTGTAATGTGAACATTCTATAAGAAATTCACACCTCTCCCATAAATTTGCTAAGAAAAAATGATTTCTCCCAAAAAAAACCCTAGTCCAATTTTCTGAGATGAATCCTACGAGGAAAGATTCATCGTTATTTTCGCACTCTCCAGTGATATGTGAACATTCTATAAGATATTCACACCTCTCCCATAACCTTGCTAAGAAAAAATGATTTCTCCCAAAAAAATCCGAGTCCAATTTTCTGAAATGAATCAATTGAGGAAAGATTCATCGTGATTTGCGCACTCTCCAGTGATATGTGAACATTCTATAAGAAATTCACACCTCTCCCATATGCTTGCTAAGAAAAAAATCCGAGTCCAATTTTCTGAGATGAATCCTTCGAGGAAAGATTCATCATGATTTTCGCACACTCCAGTGATATGTGAACATTCAATAAGAAATTCACACCTCTCCCATAACCTTGCTAAGAAAAAATTATTTCTCCCCAAAAAAATCCGAGTCCAATTTTTCTGAGATGAATCCTTCGAGGAAAGATTCATCGTGATTTTCGCACTCTCCAGTGATATGTGAACATTCTATAAGAAATTCACACCTCTCCCATAACCTTGCTAAGAAAAAATGATTTCTCCCAAAAAAATCCGAGTCCAATTTTCTGAGATGAATCATTCGAGGAAAGATTCATCGTGATTTTCTCACTCTCCAGTGATATGTGAACATTCTATAAGAAATTCACACCTCTCCCATATCCATGCTAAGAAAAAAATCCGAGTCCAATTTTCTGAGATGAATCCTTCTAGGAAAGATTCATCGTGATTTTCGCACTCTCCAGTGATATGTGAACATTCTATAAGAAATTCAAACCTCTCCCATAACCTTGCTAAGAAAAAATTATTTCTCCCAAAAAAATCCTAGTCCAATTTTCTGAAATGAATCCTTCGAGGAAAGATTCATCGTGATTTTCGCACTCTCCAGTGATATGTGAACATTCTATAAGAAATTCACACCTCTCCCATATGCTTGCTAAGAAAAAAATCCGAGTCCACTTTTCTGAGATGAATCCTTCGAGGAAAGATTCATCGTGATTTTCGCACTCTCCAGTGATATGTGAACATTCTATAAGAAATTCACACCTCTCCCATATCCTTGCTAAGAAAAATATCCGAGTCCAATTTTCTGAGATGAATCCTTCGAGGAAAGATTCATCGTGATTTTCGCACTCTCCAGTGATATGTGAACATTCTATAAGAAATTCACACCTCTCCCATATCCTTGCTAAGAAAAATATCCGAGTCCAATTTTCTGAGATGAATCCTTCGAGGAAAGATTTATCGTGATTTTCGCACTCTCCAGTCATATGTGAACATTCTATAAGAAATTCACACGTCTCCCATATCCTTGCTAAGAAAAAATTATTTCTCCCCAAAAAAATCCGAGTCCAAATTTCTGAGATGAAT
>NW_024712240.1:0-24992 GCF_018991925.1 Homarus americanus | reverse complement strand
TGGTAGCCTTCGTTCAGTTTACGTATTGCTTAGCCCTGATCCACGCGACGGGGATTTGTATGGCCCTGGTCCATGACAGGTTGTGTGGCCATACAGAAACAGATAGAGGACAGGTATAGCACAACCTGAGTGTGTGTGTGTGTGTGTGTGTGTGTGTGTGTGTGTGTATATACAGGTTTACGACACACACAATAAGAAATTGGCACACTCACCACATGCAGGCTACTCTCCTGAACACCCTGTCCCAGCAACTGCTAGCAGCAGACTCACCTCCATCACAACCTCCACCAGCTGACACTCCATCACAACCTCCACCAGCTGACCTCCATCACAACCTCCACCAGCAGACCTCCATCTAACCTCCACCATGACACTCCATCACAACCTCCACCAGCAGACACTCCATCACAACCTCCACCAGCTGACACTCCATCCCCACAACCTCCACCATCTGACCTCCATCGCAACCTCCACCAGCTGAGACACTCCATCACAACCTCCACCAGCTGACACTCCATCACAACCTCCACCATCTGCCTCCATCACAACCTCCACCAGCAAGCCTCCATCACAACCTCCACCATCTGACACTCATCACGCCTCCACCAGCTGACCTCCATCACAACCTCCACCAGCAGACACTCCTCACAACCTCCACCAGCTGACACTCCATCACAACCTCCACCAGCTGACACTCCATCACAAGCCTCCACCAGCTGACACTCATCACAACCTCCACCATCTGACACTCCATCACAACCTCCACAACTGACACTCCATCACAACCTCCACCAGCTGACCTCCATCCCCACAACCTCCAGTGACACTCCATCAAGCCTCCACCATCTGACCTCCATCACAACCTCCACCAGCAGACACTCCATCACAACCTCCAGTGACCTTCCATCACAACCTCCACCAGCTGACCTCCATCACAACCTCCACCAGCTGACACTCCATCACAACCTCCACCAGCTGACACTCCATCCCATAACCCCTCCACCAGCTGACACTCCATCACAACCTCCACCAGCAGACACTCCATCACAACCTCCACCAGCAGACCTCCATCCACAACCTCCACCAGAACCTCCATCACCTTCTGAGTACATCAACCTTAATGGACACAACACCTAGAAAACGTGTTTTGCTCTCTCTCTCTCTCTCTCTCTCTCTCTCTCTCTCTCTCTCTCTCTTTTTCTCTGGTGTGTGCGTGTATATGGACTTGAGAGTGGGTACAGTGACAGTGTCTTCTCCATAATAAACCACCAGCACTACCACCGTCATATTTTATGGGTTATCTCACCTGGATAGCCTGTTGGGTTGTGGAGGACACACACACACACACACACACCACACACACACACACACACACACACACACACACACACACACACACACACACACACACGGCAAGGCAGCAGACCCGGCCTGTACTACACCTCCTTAACATTACCTGTATAGGAGGCAACCGCTAACAAGGGATCACAATATATCTCAATTTATTTCACACCTGTTGACTGAACACCTCAGCCTAACTTAACATAATCTAAACCAGGGCGGACGGTGGCAGATCAGGGCATTACGGTGAGGGGGTGGGAACGAGAGGGCAGGGCGGGGGCGGGGCGATGAGGACAGGGCGATGCAAGGTGGGCGGGGAGCAGGGCGCGATGAGGGCAGGGGCGATGAGGGCAGGGGCGATGAGGGGCGGAGCGATGAGGACGGGCGATGCAAGGTGGGACAGGGCGATACAAGGCAGGCGGGGCAGGCCTGTGGCAGGGCGGAACGATGCGTGGCAGGGCAGGTGAGATGTTCAGTGTGGCGCGACTGAAGGATCCCCATGATGCACCTTGACATAAATAACAAACTATGGTGCAGCATCGCTCAGGTCATGCTGAACCTTGTGGCCTTGGGAGGGAAGGAGGGAGGTAAGGAAGGTTGGGAGAGGAGAACAAGGTGGGAGGTGAGAAGAGAGGGAGAAAGGTAGGGAGGTGGGTGAAAGGAGGAAGGAAGAAAGGAGGCAGAGAGGGGAGGGAAAGAGGATAGGAAGACCAGGAAGGAAGGTGGGAGGGTGAAAAAAAAGAAAGGGGGAGAGGGGGAGTGAATGCTAACAGCCAGAGTGGGATGGATGGAGAAGAACAGGGGGGATGGAAGGAGGAGGACAGAGGAGGAGGAGAGGAGGAGAAAGCGGGAGGGAAGGAAAGAAGATTGGAGGGAGCAAGGAAGGAGGGAGCCAGAAGTGGAGGGGGCCCAAAGGAGGGAGGAGCCAGGCTTGCCTGAGAGGCCTTGTGGAAGGTGGTGGCTACACACACACACACACACACACACACACACACACACACACACACTGTACATTTAGCAAGGCAGGTGGTGGGTGAGTGAAGAACACAAGCCACAGATGAAAGAAGTTCCGTAAACCTCCTAGGATGTAAACCAGTGAATTCACGGTGGCTAAAAACAAAAGCAAAACAAAAATTTTCCAAATGAAAACTCTACTCCGGACACGATTTACAATGACAGCTATGGGCAGGGAGTTCACCCTTGAAGGCACGGACAGCAAGGGGCAGGTGGGAGGGATCATAAGCACTGTGGAGACTAGGGTAGATGCCTTAGTGACGGACTGTACTCGTATAGGAATTAATATGAATAAGTCAAACTGGGCTGGGCAGGAGGGTGGGGGGGAGGAAGTGGGGTGAGAGGCGTGGGAGGTGGAGGTGAGGTGAGGAGGGTTGTGAGATTGTAGTAACAGGTGATGACGTGTGTGTTCGATATGACACCAAATCCTTGGCTTGTAACCTGTGGAGGAAAGGAGGGAGGGAGAGGGAGGAGGGAGGGAGGGAGGGAGGGAGGGAGGGGAGGAGGGAGGAGGAGGAAAGGAGGAAGAGTTTCCCTAAACAAGACAAAAACAATACCTTAAGCCCATCCTACAGAAAGAAAATAAATTATTGTCAGGATATCCTGATAACATCCTACCTTGCATCATGATCTAATGAACATATCTGCCAAGTTACATCCCGCCGTTGGTCGTGTACAGTTGCTCATAAAACAGGAACAAATAAATACCATTGGTCGTCGTGAGTAAGGTTTTCCAGCACCACTGAGAGACACACCTGGCGTACGTGAATAAATTATCAGAACATTGCAAGTCAGCCACCACCCACTTGGGGAGCCACTAAGCAACACCAGTGACCAACCACATCCATCATGCCATCTCTGTGGCTAGGCCCACACACACACACACACACACACACACACACACACACACACACACACACACACACACACACACACACACACACACAGAGTCTCTCCTCAGAACCAAATCATTCACTATTTACTTCACGTTTCGCCCCAAACCTGAATAAAGTAAGAGTCAAATCAGCCGAAGAAGCACAACGTGGACTAGAGCCATCGCTTAACACATGCATCAGGGGAAGCCGGGTATTATTCACCTGTTGTTGTTCAGGAGGGGGTGAGAAAGTTTCTACTGAAGTACATAACACGTCAAAGTGTGTAATATTCAGAGTGAGAGAAGAAGGCAACGTAAGTCTCTGTCTCTCTCTCTCTCTCGCAAACACCTGATTTCGGGCCGGCAGAGTTGTTTGGACATCGCCTAGTTCCCTTCGTCCCTGTTCACCTAGCAGCACAGTAGGTACCTGCGCATGAAGTCCGAAAGTCATGAATTCGTATTCAGGGACAAGTTGTTGGAGCTTCAATAACATGAACTCAAACCCGCAGCTCTTACCAAATTTACGCCCTCGACTCTTCAGGCTTCTACGCCCCTTAACCCATGATACATAAAGGCAAGCATGAACCAGCATGCTTCCCTGTTAGACGCTATAAACCTTCTGCCTTTACCTTACACTAGGATGTAGGGGTGCAATAAAAAAAATCACACACACACACAGAGCAGAGTCGGTGGTTGAATGGATATAAAAAGTTCTATTAACTAATAATAATATGTAACACTAATGTAATAAAAAATATTAATAAAAAAAAAATAATAATAATAATATTAATAATATGTAACAATAATAAGAACAACAACAATAATAATAATAATAATAATATTAATAATAATAATGTGTAACATTATGTAACAACAGCAACAACAATAATAATGTGTAATAATAATAATGTGTGTAATGTGTGTGTGTGTGTGTGTACTAATGCTTAACATGTGCTTAATATGTGTGTGTGTGTATACTATTGCTGTGCTGTGTATGCTGTGTGTGTGTGTATGTGCTGTGTGTGTATGTATGTGCTTACTATATAGACTATAATAATAATAATAATATGTATGTAATATGTAATAATACTAAGCGTCTGAGGCCACATACCATCACCTGGGCCCCTGTGTGTTTGATCAGCTGGGTGGTATGAGACAAGGTGTGTGGGTGCTCAGATCTGAGTTCACACAACACCTCCTCCTCATCATCTCTCCTCATCCTATCATCTCTCCTCATCCTCATCATTATCTTTTTCTTCTTTATTCTCTCCTCCTCCCCCCTCCCCCCTCATTCAGCCTTTAACCCTCACTTGTCCATATGCTGTGTAAATATTGACCATCTGTGAAATATTGACCAACATCTGTGAAATATTGACCACTTGTCTGGCAGAATATTGGCCAACATCTATGAAATATTGACCAACATCTGTGAAATATTGACCAACATCTGCTGAAATATTGTTAACATCTGTGAAATATTGACCAACATCTGTGAGAATATTGATGATCTATCTCTACCTGGGTTTAATTTATCTAGATTACCATTGGGGTGGTTAATCTTAGTTAATCTTAGCTGAGATAAACTTGGGTGTCTAATCTTTAATTGATCTTTTACTAGCCTTTGTCTGGTTTTAAAAAAATATTTATATACCCAAAACACCTTAGCTGTTCACGGGGTCATAACATAAATAATGATATAACAATAACCAGAAATAGGATTAATGGCACAGCAAACACTAATGAGGTCTAAACAAGAAAAACAACCTGGATTTAGGGTACGAAATGGTTGAACCAGGATTAACGTGAATTCGGTTTTTTGGACGACGAATTTACAGCTATGGCCCAACCCATGCAGAGCCGACCTTGAGCATACCCTGCCTACCTCATCCTCTCCCTCCCTGTCTGCCCACCCACGCCTAGCCTCCTGCCCACCTCGCCTTAGCCTCCTGCCACCGCCTAGCCTCCTGCCCACCCTCGCCTAGACTCCTGCCCCACCACCCCAGCCTCCTGTCCACTCATGTCTAGCCTCCTGCCCACCCAGCACCCAGCCTCCTGCCCTTGCCCCAAACTCCTGCCCCTCCTGCCCACCTGCCCCAGGCTCCTGCCCCTCCTGCCCACCCCACCCCACCCTAGGTCACCTCCAGGACGTGTGTGTAGAAAAACGAGGGACTGTGGGATAACTTAAGTCTGACCAGTACCGGATCTTCGCAGCTCATAAGTTAACTTAGAATGTGTTGTCCTAACCCAGCTTACTTCTTTGCTTCTTTAAGTTAACCCCAGAATGTGTTGTCCTAACCTTCTTTAACCTAACCTAACCTAACCTAACAGGACATACTAGGAACAGGGTATTGAACGTTCAGGGTGAGGTGAGTCAGGTGAGATTCTTGAACACCTGCTTCTTCCCCCACCTCCTCCTGAGCACCCTTCTCCTCCTCCTCCCCCCTCAGAGCCTTCTACATTCTCACCTCAGCCCCTCTCCTCATTACCTCTCCTCTTCCCCACCTCTACAGTACTTCCCCTCCTCATCCCCCATCCCCCTTCCTCAATCACCTGCCAACATTCTACCTGTCTCTCCTCAATTGCTAGGTTTAATCATCACTTATTAACTAATTATAAAAATATTAATAATCAAAAGTAAAAAAATAATAATAATAAAACAGACTTGGAAAAATATGCAAAAATATAATAAAGTGAGAAAAAATACTCTTAAAATTAAATGACAAAATTAATACATAAAAGAAAAAAGTTAATAAATTTCAAACATATTCTAAACACATCAATAAAATAAAAATTATATATAGGAAAAGTAAAATTAAATTCAAGAAACAAAAATATTCAAACTGGTGAAAGAAATAAACAAGAAAACTTTAATAAACACATCATTAAATTAACCGGGAAACACGCGAATTTAACATCTTTCAAAATACATAAATATCAATAAAAAAACATTTAAACACCAATAAAATCTAACCATAAACCATAAACACTAATAAATACCTAAAATAAAATATAACACTAAAACATAAAAAATAAAAATCTTAAAAAATAATAAAAGACTAACGTAAAATATAATTCCAAATTTACAATGATAAACATTACAATATTATTATTTTTTAATAACTGTTTAATCAACTTAAACCACGATAAAAGACGACAAATACGACACACACACACACACGTCACCACACACACACACACACACACGTACGTCTACACACACACGTCACCACACACACACGTCTACACACACATTACCACACACACACACACACACACGTCACCACACACACGTCACCGCACGTCACCACACACACACACACACGTCACCACGTCACCACACACACACACACACGCACCACACGTACACGTCACCACACACACACACACACACACACACACACACACACACACACACACACACACACGTCTTACACACACACACGTCACGTCACAACTCAGGTATAGAGCAGCGGTAAGGTGGTTACACCTGTGCAGACCCCAGGTGTTGGACTCACTTTAGAACTTGTCTCACCTGTTGAGACACGTGTATGAAAAATCATCTATACCTACCACTCTTGCCCACACCACCGTCCTCCAGCGTCAGACTTGCCCACCACCACCGTCACCTCCAGCGTCAGACTTGCCCACCTTACTTCTTTCCCTACCGTCACCTCCAGCGTCAGACTTGCCCTTATCTCTTGCCCACCACCACCGTCACCTCCAGCGTCAGACTTGCCCTGCTTATCTTTTCCCCTACCTCCGTCACCTCCAGCGTCAGACTTGCCCACCTTACTTCTCTTGCCCTACCACCGTCCTCCAGCGTCAGACTTGCCCTGCCGCTTCTCTTGCCCACCACCACCGTCACCTCAGTATCAGACTTGCGCCACCTCTTCTCTTCCCACCACCGTCACCTCCAGTATCAGACTTGCCCTGTACTTCTCTTGCCCACCACCACCGTCACCTCCAGCGTCAGACTTCCCACCTTACCTGTCTTGCCCACCAGCAACAACAACAGACTTGCCCACCTTACCTGCAGAACAAATACACAGACATATAACATAGATACACACACACACACACACACACACACACACACATCCCTTATGACTGTCAGGAATACATAAAAGCTACTTCAAATGCTCACTCAGAAAATGTTTGATTCATACGGAAAAAAATGTTTCATGTGACTCCTCACGTATGTCACTAAAGCGACACACATGTGATTAGGCAGGTGTGTGTGTGTGTGTGTGTGTGTGTGTGTGTGTGTGTGTGTGTGTGTGTGTGTGTGTGTGTGTGTGTGACAGAGTTCAATTACCTCAGGTATATCTTCTGGCAGGTCCTCGACAGTCCTCTCTCTCTCTCTCTCTCTCTCTCTCTCTCTCTCTCTCTCTCTCTCTCTCCCATGCAGAATATCGTAAGTAGATCATGAACGAGATTTCTTATATTTTTTATATATTTCTGGTTTAATCCTCCCCCCTCGCCCCCCCTCCCTCGCCCCCCTCCCCCTCGCCCCCCAGGCCCCGTGTGGAGTCAGTGACCTGTGCCCGGAGGATTTATCCCCGTAAAAAAAAAATAATTACAGGTATTTTGAAAGTTACTTAAAACATTAGACACCTTTTGATAACTTTGTGACTGTGAATCTGTATAAGTAACACTGATGACCGAGTAAGATGAAGTAACAATAAAGACGCCCAGGCAACAAGGAACACCCCAATACAAGACGCTTAGCAACAAGAACACCCCAACAAGACGCCAAGCAACAAGGAACACCCCAACCAGACGCCAAGCAACAAGAACCCAACAGACGCAAGAAAAGACACACAGACGCCAAGCAACAGAACACCCCTCAAGAAGACGCCAGGCAACAAGAACACCCCAACAAGACGCCAGGCAACAAGAACACTCAACAAGACGCCAAGCAACAAGAACACCCCAACAAGACGCCAGGCAACAAGAACACCCAACAAGACGCCAGGCAACAAAGGAACATAACAAGACGCCAGGCAACAAGGAACACCCCAACAAGACGCCAGGCAACAAAGAACACCCAACAAGACGCAGGCAACAAAAGAACTAACAGACGCCAGGCAACAAGGAACACCCCAACAAGACGCAAGCAACAAGAACACCAACGCGCAAGCAACAAAGACACCCCAACAAGACGCCAAGCAACAAGGAACACAACAAGACGCCAGGCAACAAGAGACCTAACAAGACGCCAGGCAACAAGGAACACCCCAACAAGACGTAAAGAACACTCAAGACGCCAAGCAACAAGGAACACCCCAACAAGACGCCAAGCAACAAAACCCCAACAAGACGCCAAGCAACAAAGACACCCCAACAAGACGCCAAGCAACAAGAGAACACTCCCAACAAGACGCTAAGCAACAAGGAACACCCAACAAGACGCCAAGCAACAAGGAACACCCCAACAAGACGCCAAGCAACAAGAACACCCCAACAAGACGCCAAGCAACAAGGAACACTAACAAGACGCCAAGCAACAAGGACACCAACAAGACTAAGCAACAAGGAACACCCCAACAAGACGCAAGCAACAAGGAACACCCCAACAAGACGTCAAGCAACAAGAACACTAACAGGACGCCGGCAACAAGAACACCCCAACAAGACGTCAAGCAACAAGGAACACCCCAACAAGACGCAAAGCACAAGAGGCACAAGACACCCAAGCAACAAAGACACCCCAACAAGACGCCAAGCAACAAGGACACCCTCAAGAAGACGCCAGGCAACAAAGAACACCCCCAACAAGACTGAGCAACAAGGAACACCCCAACAAGACCCAGGCAACAAGACACCCAACAAGACGCCAGGCAACAAGAACACCCAACAAGACGCCAGGCAACAAGGACACAACAAGACGCCAGGCAACAAGGAACACCCCAACAAGACGCCAGGCAACAAGGACACCCCAACAAGACGCCAGGCAACAAGAACACCCCAACAAGACGCCAGGCAACAAGGAACACCCCAACAAGACGCCAAGCAACAAGGAACACCCCAACAAGACGCCAAGCAACAAGAACACCCAACAAGACGCCAAGCAACAAGGAACACCCCAACAAGACGCCAGGCAACAAAGGAACACCCAACAAGACGCCAGGCAACAAGAACACACCCCAACAAGACGTCAAGCAACAAGGAACACCCCAACAAGACGCCAAGCAACAAAGGAACACCCCAACAAGACGCCAAGCAACAAAAACCCACAACAAGACGCCAAGCAACAAAGACACCCAACAAGACGCCAAGCAACAAGAACACCCCAACAGACGCCAAGCAACAAAGGAACACACTAACCACAAGACGCCAAGCAACAAGAACACACCCCAAAGACGCCAAGCAACAAGAACACCCCAACAAGACGCCAAGCAACAAGAACACCCCAACAAGAACCAAGGCAACAAGGACACCCCAACAAGACGCCAAGCAACAAGACACCAACAGACGCCAAGCAACAAGAACACACCCCAACAAGACGCCAAGCAACAAGAACACCCCAACAAGACGCCAAGCAACAAAGAACACCCAACAAGACGAGCAACAAGAACACCAACAAGACACAAACAGCAAACCACGACAACATGCAATTGTCCCCCGTCTCTGTAGTCATTTAACAATTACGTAGCACAGATAATTCCCCACCAACCTATTCTCTTTTGTTTTGCTCCTGTGAGCTCCGAATAAGTCGCTATCTCCTGGAAATCCCTTATTTTCTGGTCCTAGATCACAGCGACCACTATTGTTATCGTTGGTGATTTAAGACAACTGTTGTAACATTTGAATCTCAATATTTAGGAGATGTAATTCACAATCTAATGACACTATTTGGTGGCGGGTCATCACTTGAGTTAAAACCCTAATAAGATAATCCCCCAGGCAGGTAGGCATGCAGGTGGGTAGGTAGGTGGTGGGTAGGTGGGTGGGTGGGTAGGTGGGTAGGTGGGTAGGTGAGTGGGTGGTGGGTGGTGGGTGGGTGGGTGGGTGGGTGAGTGGGTGGTGGTGGGTATGGGTGGGTGGGTGGGTGGGTGGGTGGGTGGGTGGTGGGTGGGTGGGTGGGTGGGTGGTGGTGGAGTGGGTGGTGGTGGGTGGGTAGGTGGTGGGTGAGTGGTGGGTGGGTGGGTGGGTGGGTGGGTGGGTGGTGTAGCCGATCTTACACCACCACGATTTCCACCTTTCACCTCCCAAGTTCAAACAGGTAACAGACAATGCCACTAAATTGTAGCATCTTCGTGCCATTATTCCTCCCAGTCCCCACAACAAACAAACTAAGATTATTGGTCTATTTTCAGGTAGAGTCTAGAACGCGTTTACCTGTCGATTGTCAGGGGTCAACAAGATCTTAGTAACAATGTGATTGACAGGTAAGGGGATGATAAAAAGAGGTACAGAAGGATGATAAGGTAAAGAAAGGATGATAAAGGGTACAGAGGATGATAAAGGGCAAGAGGATGATAAAGGGTAAAGATGATGATAAAGGGTACAGAGGATGATAAAGGGTAAAGATGATGATAAAGGTACAGAGGGATGATAGGGTACAGAGGATGATAAAGGGTACAGAGGATGATAAAGGGTAAAGATGATGATAAAGGGTACAGAGGATGATAAAGGGTACAGAGGATGATAAAGGAAAGATGATGATAAAGGGTACAGAGGATGATAAAGGGTACAGAGGATGATAAAGGGTACAGAGGATGATAAAGGGTACAGAGGATGATAAAGGGTACAGAGGATGATAAAGGGTAAAGATGATGATAAAGGGTACAGAGGATGATAAAGGGTACAGAGGATGATAAAGGGTAAAGATGATGATAAGGTACAGGAGGATGATAAAGGGTAGCAGAGGATGATAAAGGGTAAAGATGATGATAAAGGGTACAGAGGATGATAAAGGGTAAAGATGATGATAAAGGGTACAGAGGATGATAAAGGGTAAAGATGATGATAAAGGGTACAGAGGATGATAAAGGGTACAGAGGATGATAAAGGTGATGATGATAAAGGGTACAGAGGATGATAAAGGTACAGAGGATGATAGGGTAAAGATGATGATAAAGGGTACAGAGGATGATAAAGGCAGAGGATGATAAAGGGTAAAGATGATGATAAAGGGTACAGAGGATGATAAAGGGTACAGAGGATGATAAAGGGTAAAGATGATGATAAAGGGTACAGAGGATGATAAAGGGTACAGAGGATGATAAAGGGTAAAGATGATGATAAAGGGTACAGAGGATGATAAAGGGTAAAGATGATGATAAAGGGTACAGAGGATGATAAGGGTAAAGATGATGATAAAGGGTACAGAGGATGATAAAGGTACAGAGGGATGATAAAGGGTAAAGATGATGATAAAGGTACAGAGGATGATAAAGGTGTTAAGAGGATGATAAAGGGTAAAGATGATGATGAAAAGGGTAAAGATGATGATAAAGGGTACAGAGGATGATAAAGGGTAAAGATGATGATAAAGGGTAAAGATGATGATAAAGGGCACAGAGGATGATAAAGGGTACAGAGGATGATAAAGGGTAAAGATGATGATAAAGGGTAAAGATGATGATAAAGGGTACAGAGGATGATAAAGGGTACAGAGGATGATAAAGGGTACAGAGGATGATAAAGGGTACAAAGGATGATAAAGGGTACAGAGGATGATAAAGTGTAAAGATGATGATAAAGGTACAGAGGAGATAAAGGGCAGAGGATAAAGGAAGAAGATGATGATAAAGGGTACAGAGGATGATAAGGGTACAGAGGATGATAAAGGGTAAAGATGATGATAAAGGGTAAAGAGGATGATAGTGGTAAAGATGATGATAAAGGGTACAGAGGATGATAAAGGGTAAAGATGATGATAAAGGGTAAAGAGGATGATAAAGGTAAAGATGATGATAAAGGTAAAGATGATGATAAAGGGTAAAGAGGATGATAAAGGCACAGAGGATGATAAAGGGTACAAAGGATGATAAAGGGTACAGAGGATGATAAAGGACAGAGGATGATAAAGGTAAAGATGATGATAAAGTGCAGAGGATGATAAAGGGTACAGAGGATGATAAAGGTAAAGATGATGATAAAGGGTAAAGATGATGATAAAGGGTACAGAGGATGATAAAGGGTAAAGATGAGATGATAAAGGGTACAGAGGATGATAAAGGGTACAGAGGATGATAAAGGGTACAAAGGATGATAAAGGCGAGGATGATAAAGGGATAAAGGGATGATAAAGGGTAAAGATGATGATAAAGTGTACAGAGGATGATAAAGGGTAAAGAGGATGATAAAGGGTACAGAGGATGATAAAGGGTAAAGATGATGATAAAGGGTACAGAGGATGATAAAGGTAAAGATGATGATAAAGGTACAGAGGATGATAAAGGGTACAGAGGATGATAAAGGGTACAGAGGATGATAAAGGGTAAAGATGATGATAAAGGTAAAGAGGATGATAAAGGTAAAGATGATGATAGGGTACAGAGGATGATAAAGGGTAAAGATGATGATAAAGGGTAAAGAGGATGATAAAGGTAAAGATGATGATAAAGGGTACAGAGATGATAAAGGAAAGATGATAAAGGAAGAGGATGATAAAGGTAAAGATGATGATAAAGGTAGAGGATGATAAGGGTAAAGATGATGATAAAGGGTCAGAGGATGATAAAGGGTAAAGATGATGAAAGGGTACAGAGGATGATAGGGTAAAGAGGATGATAAAGGGTACAGAGGATGATAAAGGTAAGAGTGATGATAAAGGGTACAGAGATGGTAAAGATGATGATAAAGGGTACAGAGGATGATAAAGGGAAGATGATGTAAGAGGATGATAAAGGGTAAAGATGATGATAAAGGGTACAGAGGATGATAAAGGGTACAGAGGATGATAAAGGGTAAAGATGATGATAAAGGGAAGAGGATGATAAGGGTAAAGATGATATAAAGGGTACAGAGGATGATAAAGGTAAAGATGATGATAAAGGGTACAGAGGATGATAAAGGGTAAAGATGATGATAAAGGGTACAGAGGATGATAAAGGGTAAAGATGATGATAAAGGGCAGAGGATGATAAAGGGTAAAGATGATGATAAAGGGTACAGAGGATGATAAAGGAAAAGATGATGATAAAGGGTACAGAGGATGATAAAGGGTAAAGATGATGATAAAGGGTACAGAGGATGATAAAGGGTAAAGATGATGATAAAGGGTAAAAGAGGATGATAAAGGGTAAAGATGATGATAAAGGGTACAGAGGATGATAAAGTAAAGATGATGATAAAGGGTACAGAGGATGATAAAGGGTAAAAGATGATGATAAGGTACAGAGGATGATAAAGGGTGAAGAGAGGATGATAAAGGGTAAAGAGATGATAAAGGGTACAGAGGATGATAAAGGGTAAAGAGGATGATAGGGTACAGAGGATGATAAAGGGTACAGAGGATGATAAAGGGTACAGAGGATGATAAAGTACAGAGGATGATAAAGGGTACAGAGGATGATAAAGGTACAGAGGATGATAAAGGGTACAGAGGATGATAAAGGGTACAGAGGATGATAAAGGGTACAGAGGATGATAAAGGGTACAGAGGATGATAAAGGGTAAAGATGATGATAAAGGTACAGAGGATGATAAAGGGTACAGAGGATGATAAAGGTACAGAGGATGATAAAGGGTAAAGATGATGATAAAGGGTACAGAGGATGATAAAGGTAAAGATGATGATAAAGGTACAGAGGATGATAAAGGGTAAAGATGATGATAAAGGGTACAGAGGATGATAAAGGGTAAAGATGATGATAAAGGGTACAGAGGATGATAAAGGGTACAGAGGATGATAAAGGGTAAAGATGATGATAAAGGGTACAGAGGATGATAAAGGGTAAAGATGATGATAAAGGGTACAGAGGATGATAAAGGGTAAAGATGATGATAAAGGGTACAGAGGATGATAAAGGGTAAAGATGATGATAAAGGGTACAGAGGATGATAAAGGGTAAAGATGATGATAAAGGTACAGAGGATGATAAAGGGTAAAGATGATGATAAAGGTACAGAGGATGATAAAGGGTAAAAGATGATGATAAAGGGTACAGAGGATGATAAAGGGAAGATGATGATAAGGTACAGAGGATGATAAAGGGTAAAGATGATGATAAAGGGTAAAGAGGATGATAAAGGTAAAGATGATGATAAAGGGTACAGAGGAATAAAGGTAAAGATGATGATAAAGGGTACAGAGGATGATAGGAAAAGATGATGATAAAGGAAGAGAGGATAAAGGGTAAAGGAAGATGATAAAGGGTACAGAGGATGATAAAGGGCAGAGGATGATAAAGGGTAAAGATGATGATAAAGGGTACAGAGGATGATAAAGGGTAAAGATGATGATAAAGGGTACAGAGGATGATAAAGGTACAGAGGATGATAGGGCAGGAGGATGATAAAGGGTACAGAGGATGATAAAGGGTACAGAGGATGATAAAGGGTACAGAGGATGATAGAGGTACAGAGGATGATAAAGGGTACAGAGGATGATAAAGGGATAAAGGGGATGAGTAAGTGAGTAAATATATGAGTATGTCATATATCTTCAATACTAACCCATGTGCGTGTGACACACACACACACACACACACACACACACACACACACACACACACACACACACACCCCATCCGCGACGAATTGCTTGAAAAACCCTTGCTGTTGTAATACCTGTCGCTTAAGCTGCCTGACCCATTCACTACTAGCCTGCCACCACCACCACTACTAGCCTCCCAATACCTGCCACCACCACCACTACTAGCCTCCCACCTGCCACCACCACCACTACTAGCCTCCCAATACCTGCCATCACCACCACTACTAGCCTCCCAATACCTGCCATCACCACCACTACTAGCCTCCCAATACTGCCACCACCACCACTACTAGCCTCCCCACCCACCACTACTAGCCTCCAACCTGCCACCACCACCACAGCCACCAATACCTGCCACCACCACCACTACTAGCCTCCCAACACCTGCCACCACCACCACTACTAGCCCCAATACCTGCCACCCACCACCACTACTAGCCTCCCAATACCTGCCACCACCACCACTACTAGCCTCCCACACTCAAGCATCACCACCACTACTAGCCTCAATACTCATCACCACCACTACTAGCCTCCCAATACCTGCCATCACCACCACTACTAGCCTCCCAATACCTGCCACCACCACTACTAGCCTCCAATATCTGCCATCACCACCACTACTACTAGCCTGCCAATACCCGCCACCACTACTAGCCTGTTATTACCTACCATTACCACCACTACTAGCCTGTTAATACCCACTACCACCACCACTACTACTACTAGCCTGCTAATTCGCTACTGCTACTAGTCTGTCAATACCTGCCACCACCACCACTACTAGCCTGCCAAGTACTGCCACTACCACCTTACTAGCTGGCCATCACCACCACCACCATCCCTACTAGCCTGCCACCACCACTACTACTATAGCCTCCCAATACCCACCACCACCACCACCACCACCTAGCCTGCCAACAACTGCCACCACCACTACTACTAGCCCAAATACCCACCACCACCACCACCCTTACTAGCCTGCCAACAACTACCACCACCACCACCACCACCACCACCACCCCTACTAGCCTGCCAACAACTGCCACCACCACCACCACCACCACCTACTAGCCTGCCAACACCTGCCACCACCACTACTAGCCTGCCAACAACTGCCACCACCACCACTACTAGCCTGCCAACAACTGCCACCACCACCACTACTAGCCTGCCAACAACTGCCACCATCACCACCACTACTAGCCTGCCAACACCTGCCACCACCACCACTACTAGCCTGCCAATACCCACCACAACCACTACTAGCCTGCAATACCCACCACCACCACCACTACTAGCCTGCCAACAACTGCCACCATCACCACCACTACTAACCTGCCAACACCTGCCACCACCACACCACTAGCCTCCCAATACCCACCACCACCACTACTAGCCTGCCAACACCTCCCACCACCACTACTAGCCTGCCAACACCTGCCACCACCACCACTAGCCTGCCAACACCTGCCACTACCACTACTAGCCTGCCAATACCCACCACCTACTAGCCTGCCAGCACCACTACTAGCCTGCCCAGCACCTGCACCACCACTACTAGCCTGCCAACACCTGCCACCACCACCGCCTTGTACCCACCACCACCACTGCCTGACACCTGCCATGCCACCACTACTAGCCTGCCTACCACCACTACTAGCCAGCCAACACCTCACCACCACCACTACTAGCCTGCCAACACCTGCCTACCACCACTGCCAACACCTGACCTACTAGCCTGCAGCACCTGACCACCACTACTAGCCTGCCAACACCTGCCACCACCACTACTAGCCTGCCACCGCACCACTACTAGCCTGCCAACACGCCACCACCACTACTAGCCTGCCAACACCTACCACCACCACTACTAGCCTGCCTCACTGCCACCACCTACTCCAGCCTGCCACCACCACCACTACTAGCCTGCCAACACACACCACCACCACTACTAGCCTGCCAACACCTACCTAGCCTGCCCATACCCACCACCACCACCACCTACCACTACTAGCCTGCCAACACCTGCCACCACCACCACTTCCTGCCAACAACTCACCATCGTCTCCTCACCTCCACTTCACTCTGATTCCTCCATCTCTTCATATATCTCCTACTTCACCCCCTCCCCTTCTTCCTCTAACTCCTCCTTCTCTCTATCTCTCTTCTTCTTCTATTCTCTAATTAATTCTCTCACAGACTCAATAACCCCATTCTTTATATCTTATCTATCCCCTCCCCCCTCCCCTCTCCTCCCCTCCTTCTCACACCTCCATTACCACCCCCACCTTCCTCCCCTCTGTGCTGAAGATTTCGAAATTAGTACCAATTAGTGTTGTAATGCAAGGTTCACATTCTCAAACATTCTTACGAAGAATAGTCCCGGTGAGAGAAGGTCTAAGAATACCCCCAAACTGGTTAAATTAACTTCAAACACAATATTAACTTAATACGAGTCTCTGGATAATGTTAAATTAGGTTCGAACACAATATTAACTTAATACGAGTCTCTGGATAAAGTTAATGTTAATGTAGAGAATATTTGGAAAGATTTATCCCCAGGTTAATTTGGGTTAATTTTGTTTGGTACTGGTGAAGGTAATTTCAAGTGTTGGTCTGATGCTACTTTGTTTTTGTTACATCATTGTTAAATCTTTAGTACACACACACACACACACACACACACACACACACACACACACACACACACACACACACACACAGGCAGTAAACTCCACCTCGTCCTGGGTTCTCTCCCCAACATCTCACGAATCACTGTTTCTGAATAGCTCATCAAACTGGTACTGAGTCACACCTGTTGCCACACCTGTTGCGTCGCCACCAATCCTGACATGAATTTCCACTTTAATTGTATCTACTCAAATCTATATCATTCTTAACTATAAAAATATCCACAAATTTCATGATAAAATCTAAGACAACATTACTCTATTTTTTTCAATCTTATCTACGAATTTATCTTAGAATTTATCAAACTTAATCCAGCAAGTTCTTCTCAATCAATCCGGGTTCAACTTGAGGCAGCTATTACATGTAAGACTGATGTCCCAGCTTGGGTGTTAGTAATGTGTGTTTTAGGGTTTCATATTACTGGGAAGGTTGGCGTCACCCCACACAGAGTCAGAGGTTAGTGAGAGTTGGGACTTATTTTTAATGCGTGTTGACCTGACGAAACGGGAATGGTATAGGCGTAATAATAATAATAATAATAATAATAATAATGTAATAATAATAATAATAGTAATAATAATAATAATAATAATAATAATAGTAATTGTTGGTGGTGGTGATGATGGTGGTGGTGTGGTGGTGTGGTGGTGTGTGTGGTGTGTGTGTGGTGGTTGTGGTGGTGTGTGGTGTGTGTGTGTTGGTGTGGTGTGTTGGTGGTTGTGGTTGTGTGTGGTGGTGTGTGTGTGTGTGTTTGGTGGTTGTGATGGTGGTGGTGTGGTGTGTGGTGGTGTGTGTGTGTTGGTGTGGTGTGGTGTGGTTTATGATGTGTGGTGTGTGTGTGTGTGTGTGTGTGAATGTGTGTGTGTGTGTGTGTGTGTGTGTGTGTGTGTGTGGTGTGTGTGTGTGTGGTGTGTGTGTGTGTGTGTGTGTGTGGTTGTGTGTGGTGTGTGTGTGTGTGTGTGTGGTGTGTGTGGTGTGTGTGTGTGTGTGTGTGTGTGTGTGTGTGTGGTGTGTGTGTGTGTGTGTGTGTGTGTGTGTGTGTGTGTGTGTGTGTGTGTGTGTGTGTGTGTGTGTGTGTGTGGTGTGTGTGTGTGTGTGTGTGTGTGTGTGTGTGTGGTGTGTGTGTGTGTGTGTACAGGTTCGGGCGGAGGATTCAGGATTGGAAGTGATGGCGGGTAACAGGTAACGCGAGGGAGGGAGGGAGGGAGGAGGAGGGATACTGAATGCAAAAATAAAATGAGAGAATGAATGATAAAGTAAAATAAAAGAGAAGGAAAGAAAAGAAAAGAAAGAAAAGAAAAGAAGACACACACACACACACGTAGCAGCAAGGAAACAATGAAGAACAGTGATTAATAATAATAAGACCACAAGTGTTACTAGACGTGACCACCATGATAAAAAGTAAGTGGTATTCTCTCTCTCTCTCTCTCTCTCTCTCTCTCTCTCTCTCTCTCTCTCTCTCTCTCTCTCTCTCTCACATACACTATCCTCCCCCCTACATAAATACATAAACATATCAACATAAACTTTAACCTATTCCTTACACTACATAACGATACAATTGTCTTCCTGTCTACGTCTCTGTCCGTCTGTCTTCCTGTCTACGTCTCTGTCCGTCTGTCTTCCTGTCTACGTCTCTGTCCGTCTGTCTTCCTGTCTACGTCTCTGTCCGTCTGTCTTCCTGTCTACGTCTCTGTCCGTCTTCCTGTCTACGTCTCTGTCCGTCTGTCTTCCTGTCGTCTCTGTCGTCTGTCTTCCTGTCTCGTCTGTCTCTGTCTTCTGTTACGTCTCTGTCCGTCTGTCTTCCTGTCTACGTCTCTGTCCGTCTGTCTTCCTGTCTCGTCTCTGTCCGTCTGTCTTCCTGTCTACGTCTCTGTCCGTCTGTCTTCCTGTCTACGTCTCTGTCCGTCTGTCTTCCTGTCTCGTCTCTGTCCGTCTGTCTGTTTCATCTCGGCAAATTCTGTTATAAGAACAATTTCCAGTGGGTACGGGGGAGGGAGGGATGGGGGATGGGGAATGGGGAGGGAAGAGGAGGGATGGGGAAGGAAGAAGGAGGGAGGGGGGGAGGAGATGGGAAGGGAGGGTAGAGGGGAGGAGGAGGAGGAAGGGATGGGGAGGAGGGAGTAGGGAGGGATGAAGGAGGGAGTAGAAAGAATAGTGAAGGATGAAGTGGAAGGGAGAAAGGAAGATATTAATTCCACTATCTCCTTAATCATCGTTCATACACATCATTTACTCCTCCCTATTCTTCCATTCTCTCTTTCCTATGTTAATTATCAGTCTATCCTTTTATCTCTATTATTCACATCTTATTTTATCTGTTTATTTCTCTTCTTGTATATTTATCGTTTTGTTTGACTTTTGTTTTGTTTTCTTATTTATATTTTCTTCATTATTATTATTTTCTCCATCTTTATTGTTTATTTATCTTATTGTTTCTTCTTTGGTTATGAGTATTTTGAACATAATAAAATAAGAGTCTGCAATAGGCCGGTTGGCCTTTGCTTGGCAGCTCCTGTCGGGAGTTACTACCACTCTCTATCATCCATGAATCTATCTAGCCTCCTTTAAAAACTTTCCAGAGTTCAGCACTTACTACAAAGTTGCTAGCTTGTTCCCTCGTCCACCACCCTATTTGTGAACCAGTTCCTTCCTATCTCCTCCTAAACCTAAACTTATCAACAAATCCGTTGCTACGAGTCCTATCCTGCTCGGATATTATAAGAACTTTATCTATATCCCTTTATTGATTCCTTTCACCCACTTAAATACTTCTATCTTATCTCCCCGCACTCTTCGTCTTTCTAGGGGCAAGTTTAGTTTCTTTAACCTATCTTGATATGGAAGGTTTCTAAGTCCTGAAATCATTTTCGTCATTCTTCGCTGCACCGACTCCAGTGAATTGATATCCATTCTTTTAATAAGGGCACCAGAACTGAGCCGCATAATCGAGGTGCGGCCTGACTAGCATAAGATATAGTTGCAATAAGACCCTGCACTCTTATTAGTAATAAGATACTGGATCAGCAGTGACATAAGCAAGTTTGCGGACGACACCAAAAAATGCGGGCAGATTAATTCAGGGGCAGGATGCAAATGCACTACAGGAGGATTTAAATAAATTGCAGGAGTGGTCAGAAAAATGGCAAATGAAATTCAACACCAGCAAGTGCAGCGTACTTAATATTGGAAGAACAAATACTGACAATGTATACAGCCTTAACATCAACCTAGAAGTCGACTTGTGAAAGAGACTTAGGGGTACTTGTAAGCCCGGACCTACGGCCTAAAAAACAGTGCGTTAATGTTCGAAATAAGGCAAACAGAGTATTAGGTTTTATATCTAGAAGTGCAAGTAATAAGTTATTACCACCACCGTCATCACCACCACCCACAACCACCACCACCTACACTCACCACCACCATCTCCCTCACCTGGCCTGCACCTACTCCCTCACCCCCTACACAAGGTCACGGCTTCACCTTCACTCACTGACATTTCCTCCTCTTCCTCCTCATACCTCACGTTAGCTAACAGGTAGGTAGGTGGGTGGATGGGTGGATGGGTGGGTGGGTGGGGTGAGTGGGTATGGGAAAGCAAACATGAAGACAGGTTTGTAGGAAAGGATGCAGACAGGCAAGCAAACAGGTAAGTATGCAGAGGGCAAGCAAACGGTAAGTATGCAGACAGGCAGGTAGGAGTGCATGCAGGCGGTTCTTAAATAACCTGAGCCAGCCTAACCTCGACAAATTAATGTCTTCCACGCGCCGTCACTGATCCTTGAACCGTCTTTTACTAAGCGGACTTAACGACACTCAACATTACATAAGACTACACTCCATCAACACAAACATCACTAAACACTGGGATACACACACACACACACACACACACACACACACACACACACACACACACACACACACACACGAGCAACAAACATCCATCAGTTATGTCACAAAAGAAGGGGAGATTATTATTATTATCTAGGTAAACAAAACCCCCACCAGAGCAGGTCCCCCCCTCAAGATCCATGGTACACCTCATCCTCTCGCTCTCATGGATATTATTGACAGAGTTCAAGATGGTAATAATTTCTACCTTGACTTGTGACCTTGTGACTTTGGAAAGTAGGTCGCAGGATGCACCTGAATATGTGACCTTAAGAGATAATTATATTTCAGTGTATAAAGGTGTATGATACAGGTACATTTTTATTAACACAATAAAGATATATAATAATAATTTCACCAACTAATGATAACAATAACAATATAACAAAATAATAATGATATAAAACTAATAACAACAACAACAACGACCACCTGAACATTAGCCTCCAGTTTAATTCACTATAAGATGAGCCACTCTCTAACCTAGCTAACCCTAAACTAACGCTAACCTAACCTAATAACGCTAACCTAGCCTAATCTAATCTAACTTAATCTAACTAAACTAACCTAATCTAACTTAATCAAGCCTAACTAAACAAGACCCTAAGCACAACCTAACCCCCCCCGTCCAGATAGCGTTAGGGTCTTTATTACTCATCATCAGGTATAAGCTCGAGGGGGCTAATCTTCAGGTGATCCAAATGTTTTTAATGAGTTCCCCAACTCTTGTGAAAAACAATCCTTAACTGGAAAACTGACTGACTGACTGACTGACAAAACTGGCTGACTGACAAGACATGCTGATTGACTCACTCTCACTGCCTTTTCCCTTTTACACACACACACACACACACACACACACACACACACACACACTTACAATAATGATAATATTAATTATTAATAATAGCAATAACAACAATAATCATAACAATTTTATCCACGGCCCCAGAGTTCAAATGTAAACATGCTGGTCAAATTCCATACACACAACAGTTTCTCACACGACGAGTTCATACCTGGTGATCCATTACTGCTTACTCTTGCGGAAGGAACTCATAAGCCACTGAAGTCACTGGTTCGATCCCGAACACTCTCAATCCGCCCACCTGTACAGTGTTCGTTTACTTTTTCTTTAACGTGTAGCTAAACAACCACACACACACACACACGGAGACAAAACGATTCTAGTCATGAAGGGTCAACTTTTTTCGCCACAATCTTTCCCCAACACACGGCAGAGGTTATTTTGTGGGTCAAATTGTCTCCTTCTATAGTAGTGTGGAGTGAGAGAGAGAGAGAGAGAGAGAGAGAGAGAGAGAGAGAGAGACATATACCTCTACCTTTAACATCGTATTTTGAATATTATCACAACAAATCTTACGTAAATATGGCAATCATAATTTACTGTCCCTATTGTCCAGTGTGGGTGGGAGGGTGTGTGGGTGGGGGGTGGAGGTGGTGAAAGAGAGGCAATGTGTGGAGTGGGGAGGTGTGGGTGGGGGTGAGTGTGTGGATGGGGAGGAGTGTGTGGGGGTGAGTGTGTGGGTGGGGGAGGGAGTGTGTGGGTGGGGGAGGGGTGTGTGGGTGGGAGAGGGTGTGTGGGTGCAGAAGTGAAGTGTGTGGTGGGGTGAAGTGTGTGGGTGGGGAGGTGTGTGGATGGGGAGGAGTGTGTGGGGGGTGAGGTGTGTGGGTGGGGGAGGGTGTGTGGGGAGGTGTGTGGGGTGGGGGAGGGAGTGTGGGTGGGGAGGTGGCGCGGGTGGGAGGTGTGTGGGTGGGGGAGGGTGTGGGTAGGGGGAGGTGTGGGTAGGGGAGGAGTGTGTGGGTAGGGGGAGGGAGTGTGTGGGTGGGGGGAGGTGTGTGGGTGGCAGCAACGAGTCTTCTCCCACCAACGGTATCCTGGTCGTGATGCTGGGTAGCAGATTCTGTTCAGGGGTCAGCTGATCACAGTGCCCTAGGGGTCAGCTGATCACAGTGCCCTAGGGTCAAGCGATCACAGTGCCTAAGGGGGTCCAGCTGATCACAGTGCCCCAGGGGGGTCAGCTGATCACAGTGCCCTAAGGGGTGTGATCACAGTGCCCAGGGGTCAGCTGATCAACAGTGCTTAGGGTCGGCTGATCATGGTGGCCTAGGGGTCAGCTGATACTGTGCCCCAGGGTCCTTCTGTTCAAGTGCCCCATGTGTCAGCTGATCACAGTGGCCTGGGGTCAGCTGATCACAGTGCCCCAGGGTCTAGTGATCACAGTGCCCAGGGGTCAGCTGATCACAGTGTGCCCAGGGTCAGCTCATCACTGTTCGGGTAACACACACACACACACACACACACACACACACACACACACACACACACACACTACACACACACACACACATAACAAGAACAAATAAATTCAACTCTCAACAATGAACGGCTCCCAGAGCGGTTTTGTACGAAGAAACAAATGGAAAAATAAACAAACACACAGGAGATATAAGCACGACGCTTTTGTGTAAATGTGATAGTTAAGACAAACAAGCGCCTTGTGTGTGTGTGTGTGTGGTAATGATTTCAGATGGGATAATGATGAATCGTTTGTCCTGGAAGCACCACAACAAATTCTGCAACTTTTTACTACAGCTACTACTACTACTACTATTACAACCACTGTTTGCTACTACTACTACTATTACAACCACTATAGCTACTACTACTACTACTATTGCAACCATACAGCTACTACTACCACTACTGTAGCTACTGCACTTCTCTACTGCCACCTCCTCACCTTAAAACACGGACTTGGTGCGGGTACACCTTCGGATACAACACCTGTATAGTTAGTTATTAAATCAGGTAGATAAGAGATTTCAAATGATTCATATTCTCTTTTTTTGCTTTCTTGTTTTTTATCTTCTTCTTCCTCTTATCTCCGTGTATCTGGTGTTCTTCTGTCACTATCATTTTATTCTCTGTTCCTTTCCACGTCTTTTTGTTATATTTTACTGTATCCATCCACTTCTTCGTGACCAAAATAATATTGACACAGTCTTGTTGTATCTGGTTGTCATCTTGTGCACACACACACACACACACACACACACACACACACACACACACCTGTGTGTTGTTTATGAATTGTAAGTTAATAATTGCATCCCAAATTAAGAAGGTGACGCTCGCTTCCTGGTGTGTGTCTGTGGCTACTGACCTGTCACATAATGAGTTGGTTAGGGTCCTGTTAAGATGTGTGTGTGTGTGGTTTGTTGTTGTGTGTGTGTGTGTGTGTGTGTTTGTGTGTGTGTGATTTTCTTTTTAATGTTCAAAGTTGGAATAGATGGAATTTTTCTCTAGGCTTCACAGATACACTATAAGCGTCTTCCACACACACACACACACACACACACACACACACACACACACACACAC
Organism: Homarus americanus; assembly: GCF_018991925.1. NCBI lineage: Eukaryota > Metazoa > Arthropoda > Malacostraca > Decapoda > Nephropidae > Homarus > Homarus americanus. The sequence continues at coordinate 98 of NW_024712240.1, read as the reverse complement.
ACACACACACACACACACACACACACACACACACACACACACTTTAGAGCACAGTACCTTTAGAAAGACACAAAATTACGTGAAAATGACATCTGTCT
>NW_024712239.1:0-23062 GCF_018991925.1 Homarus americanus | reverse complement strand
AAAGTCCCCTGATCGAGTATAACAAAGTCACCTGATGGAAAATAACAAAGCCCGGCTGGATGAGTATAACAAAGTTCCCTGATCGAGTATAACAACGTTCCCTGATCGAGTATAACAAAGTCTCCTGGTCCAGTATAACAAAGTCCCTGATCGAGGATAACAAAGTCCCCTAATCGAGAATAAAAATGTCCCCTGGTCCAGTGTAACAAAGTCCCTTCATCGAGTATAAAAAAGTCCCCTGGCCCAGTATAACAAAGTCCCTAGATCAAGCATACCAAAGTCCCCTGATCGATTATAACAAAGTCCCCCGGTCGAGTATAGCAAAGGGCCCTGATCGTGTAAGACAAAATCCCCTGATTGAGTATAAGAAAGTCCCCTGATCGAGTATTACAAAGCCCCCTGGATGAGTATAACAAAGTTCCGTGATCGAGTATAACAAAGTCCCCTGATCGAGTTTAGCAAAGTCCCCTGATCGAGTAAAACAAAGTCCCCTAATCGAGTATAAAATGTCCCCTGTTCCAGTGTAACAAAGTCCCCTGATCGAGTATAAAAAAGTCCCCTGGTCGACTATAGCAAGTCCTCTGGTCGAGTATAACAAAGCCTCCTCATCGAATATAACAAAGGCCTCTAATCGAGTATAACAAAGTCCCCTAATCTAGTATAACAAAGGCCCCTGATCGAGTATAACAAAGGCCCATGGTCGAGTATAACAAAGTCCCCATATCGAGTATAACAAAGTCCCCTAATCGAGTATAACAAAGGTCCCTGGTCGAGTAAACAAAGTTCCCTGATCGAGTGTAACAAAAGTCCCCTGATCGAAAATAACAAAGTCCCCTAATCGAGTATAAAAATGTCCCCTGGTCCAGTGTAACAAAGTCCCTGATCGAGTATAACAAAGTCCCTAATCAAGTATAACAAAGTCCCCTGATCGAGGTATAACAAAGTCCCCTAGTGAGTATAACAAAGCCCCTGCTCGAGTATAACAAAGTCCCCTGGTCGAGTTTAGCAAAGCCCCCTGATCGAGTATAACAAAGCCTCCTCATCGAGTATAAAAAAGTCCCCTGATCGAGTATAACAAAGTCCCCTGGATGAGTATAACAAAGTCCCCTGATCGAGTATAACATATCCCCTGATTGAATATAACAAAGTCCTCTGGTCGAGTATAAAAAAGTCCCCTGATCGAGTATAACAAAGTCCACTGGTCGAGTATAACAAAGTTCCCTCATTGAGTATAACAAAGGCCCCTCATCGAGAATAACAAAGTCCATTGGTCAAGTATAAAAGAGATCCATGGTCGAGTATAACAAAGTCCCCTGGTCGAGTATAGGAAAGTCCCGTAATCGAGTATAACAAAGCCTCCTCATCGAGTATTACAAAGTCCCCTTGTCGAGTTTAACAAAGCCCCCTGCTCGAGTATAACAAAGTCCCCTAATCGAGTCCAAAAAAGGCCTCTAATCGAGTATAAGAAAGTCCCCTGATCAAGTATAACAAAGCCGCCTAATCAAGTATAACAACGTCCCCTGGTCGAGTAAAACAAAGTCACCTGTTCGAGTCTAACAAAGTCCCCTCATCGAGTATAACAAATTCCCCTTATCGAGTATAACAAAGTCCCCTTATCGAGTTTAACAAAGTCCCCTAATCGAGTATAACAAAGGCCCCTGGTCGAGTATAACAAAGTCCCTGATCGAGTATAACAAAGTCCCTAGGTCGAGCATACCAAAGTCCCCTAATCGATTATAACAAAGTCCCCCGGTCGAGTATAGCAAAGGGCCCTGATCGAGTAAGACAAAGTCCCCTGATCGAGTATAACAAAGTTCCCTGATCGAGTATAACAACGTCCCCTGATCGAGTATAACATAGTCTCCTGGTCCAGTATAACAAAGTCTCCTTATCGAGTATAACTAAGTCTCCTAATCGAGTATAAAAATGTCCCCTGGTCCAGTGTAACAAAGTCCTCTCATCGAGTAAAAAAAAGTCCCCTGATCGAGTATAACAACGTCTCCTGGCCTAGTTTAACAAAGTCCCCAGATCGAGCATAACAAAGTCCCCTAATCGATTACAACAAAGTCCTCTGGACGAGTATGACAAAGGGCCCTGATCGAGTAAGACTAAGTTTCCTCATCGAGTATAACAAAGTCCCCGAATCGTGTATAACAAAGTCCCCTGGTCGAGTATAGCATATCCCCTGATCGAATATAAAAAGTCCCCTAGTCGAGTATAACAAAGTCCTCTGATCGAATATAACAAAGTCCCCTGATCGAGTATAACATATCCTCTGATCGAGTATAACAAAGTCCCTGGAGGAGTATAACAAAGTCCCCTGATCGAATAAAAGAAAGTCCCCTGGTCGAGTTTAACAATGTCCCCTGATCGAGTATAACAAAGGCCCCTCATCGAGTATAGCAAAGTCCATTGGTCAAATATAGGAAAGTCCACTCATCGAGTATAACAAAGTCCCCCGATCGAGTATAACAATGGCCTCTGGTCTAGTATGAGAAAGTCCCCTGATCAAGTATAAAAAATTCCCCTGGTCTAGTATAACAAAGTCCCCTAAACGAGTATAACAAAGTCCCCTGGTCGATTATAGCAAAGTCCCCGGGTCGAGTATAACAAAGCCCCCAGATCGAGTATAACAAAGTCCCCTGATAGAGTATAACAAAGTCTTCTGGTCGAGTATAAAAAATCCCCTGATCGAGTATAACAAAGTCTCCTGGTCGAGTATAACAAAGTCCCCTCATCGAGGATAACAAAGTCCATTGGTCAAGTATAAAAAAGTTCCCATGATCGAGCATAGCAAAGTCCCCTAATCGAGTATAACAAAGCCCCCTGCTCGAGTATAACAAAGTCCCCTGGTCGAGTTTAGCAAAGTCCCCTGATCGAGTATAACAAAGCCTCCTGATCGATTATAACAAAGTCCCCCTTTTCGAGTATAGCAAAGGGCCCTGATCGTGTAAGACAAAATCCCCTGATTGAGTATAAGAAAGTCCCCTGATCGAGTATAACAAAGCCCCCTGGATGAGTATAACAAAGTTCCGTGATCGAGTATAACAAAGTCCCCTGATCGAGTATAGCAAAGTCCCCTGATCGAGTAAAACAAAGTCCCCTAATCGAGTATAAAATGTCCCCTGTTCCAGTGTAACAAAGTCCCCTGATCGAGTATAAAAAAGTCCCCTGGTCGACTATAGCAAGTCCTCTGGTCGAGTATAACAAAGCCCCTCATCGAATATAACAAAGGCCTCTAATCGAGTATTACAAAGTCCCCTGATCTAGTATAACAAAGGCCCCTGATCGAGTATAACAAAGGCCCCTGGTCGAGTATAACAAAGTCCCCTGTTCGAGTCTAACAAAAACCCTTATCGAATATAAAAAATTCCCCTTTTCGAGTATAACAAAGTCCCCATATCGAGTATAACAAAGTCCCCTAATCGAGTATAATAAAGGTCCCTGGTCGAGTATAACAAAGTTCCCTGATCGAGTGTAACAAAAGTCCCCTGATCGAGAATAACAAAGTCCCCTAATCGAGTATAAAAATGTCCCCTGGTCCAGTGTAACAAAGTCCCCTGATCGAGTATAACAAAGTCCCCTAATCAAATATAGCAAAGTCCCCTTATCGAGTATAACAAAGGACGCTCATCGAGTATAGCAAAGTCCATTGGTCAAATATAGGAAAGTCCACAGATCTAGTATGACAAAATCCCCTGAATCAAGTATAAAAAAGTCCCCTGGTCGAGTATAACAAAGTCCCCTGATCGAGTATAACAAAGTCCCCTGGTCGAGTATAGCAAAGTCCCCTGATCGAGTATAACAAAGCCCCCTCATCGAGTATAACATATCCTCTGATCGAGTATAACAAAGTCCTCTGGTCGAGTATGACAAAGTCCCCTGATCGAGTATAACAAAGTCCCCTGGTCGAGTATAACAAAGTCCCCTGATCGAGTATAACAAAGGCCCGTCATCGAGTATAGCAAAGTCCATTGGTCAAATATAGGAAAGTCCCCTGATCGAATATAACAAAGTCCCAGATCGAGCATAACAAAGTCCTCTGATCGATTATAACAAAGTCCCCTGGTCGAGTATAGCAAAGGGCCCTGATCGAGAAAGACAAAGTCCCCTTATCGAGTATAACAAAGTCCCCTAATCAAGTATAACAAAGCCCTCTGGACGAGTATAACAACGTTCCCTGATCGAGTATTACAAAGTCTCTTGGCCCAGTATAACAAAGTCCCCAGATCGAGCGTAACAAAGTCCCCTGATCGATTATAACAAAGTCCCCTGGTCGAGTATAAGAAAGGCCCTGATCGAGTAAGACAAAATCCCCTGATCGACTATAACAAAGTCCCCTACTCCAGTATAACAAAGTCCCTGGTCGAGTGTAGCAAAGTCCCCTAATCGAGTATAACAAAGCCTCCTCATCGATTATAACAAAGTCCCCTGATCGAGTATAACAAAAGCCCCCTGCATGAGTATAACAAAGTCCCCTGATCGAGTCCATAAAAGGCCTCTAATCGAGTATAACAAAGTCCTCTGATCAAGTATAACAAAGGAACCTGATCGAGAATAAAAAAGGCCCCTCATCGATTATAACAAGGTCCCCTGATCTAGTATAACAAAGGAACCTGATCGAGAATAAAAAAGGCCCCTCATCGAGTATAAGAAAGTCCCCTGATCGAGTATAACAAAGCCGCCTAAACGAGTATAACAGAGTCCCCTGGTCCAGTATAACAAAGTCCCCTGTTCGAGTCTAACAAAGTCCCCTTATCGAGTATAACAAATTCCCCTTATCGAATATAAAAAGGCCCCTTATCGAGTATAACAAAGTCCCCTAATCGAGTATAACAAAGGTCCCTGTTCGAGTATAACAAAGTTCAATGATCGAGTATAACAACGTTCCCTGATCCAGTATAACAAAGTCTCCTGGTCCAGTATAGCAAAGTCCCCTCATAGAGTATAAAAATGTCCCCTGGTCCAGTGTAACAAAGTCCCCTCATCGAGTATAACAAAGTCCCCTAATCAAGTATAACAAAGTCCCCTGATCGAGTATAACAAAGGCCCCTCATCGAGTATAACAAAGTCCATTGGTCAAATATAGGAAAGTCCACAGATCGAGTATGACAAAGTCCCCTGATCAAGTATAAAAAAGTCCCCTGGTCGAGTAAAACAAAGTCCCCTGATCGAGTATAACAAAGTCCCCTGGTCGAGTATAGCAAAGTCCCCTCATCGAGTATAACAAAGCCCCCTGATCGAGTATAACATATCCTCTGATCGAGTATAACAAAGTCCTCTGGTCGAGTATGACAAAGGCCCCTGGTCGAGTATAACAAAGTCCCTTGATCGAGTGTAACAAAGGTCCCCTGATCAAGTATAACAAAACTCCCCTGGTCGAGTAAAACAAAGTACCCTAATCAAGTATAAAAATGTCCCCTGGTCCAGTGTAACAAAGTCCCCTGATCGAGTATTAAAAAGTCCCCTGGTCGATTATAGCAAGTCCCCTGGTCGAGTATAACAAAGCCCCCTCATCGAGTATAACAAAGGCCACTAATCGAGTATAACAAAGCCACCTGATCGAGTATAACAAAGTCCCCTTTAGAGTATAACAAAGTCCCTTGATCAAGTATAACATATTCCCTGATTGTGGATAACAAAGTCCTCTGGTCGAGTATAAAAAAGTCCCCTGGTCGAGTATAACAAAGTTCCCTAATCGAGTATAACAAAGTGCCCTGGTCGAGTGCAGCAAAGTCCCCTGATCGAGTATAACAGAGCCTCCTGATCGAGTAAAACAAAGTCCCCTGATCTAGTATAACAAAGGCCCCTCATCGAGTATAACAAAGGCCCCTCATCGAGTATAAGAAGGTCCCCTGATCGAGTATAACAAAGCCGCCTAATCGAGTATAACAAAGGCCCATGGTCGAGTATAACAAAGTCCCCTGTTCGAGTCTAACAAAGTCCCCTTATCTAGTATAACACATTCCCCTTTTCGAATATAACAAAGTCCCCTTATCGAGTATAACAAAGTCCCCTAATCGAGTATAACAAAGGCCCCTGGTCGAGTATAACAAAGTTCCCTGATCGAGTGTAACAAAAGTCCCCTGATCGAATATAACAAAGCCCCCTAGACGAGTATAACAAAGTTCCCTCATCGAGTATAACAAAAGTCCCCTGATCGAGTATAACAAAGCCCCCTAGACGAGTATAACAAAGTTCCCTCATCGAGTATAACAAAGTCCCCTGATCAAGTATAACATATCCCCTGATAGCATATAACAACATCTCCTGGCCCAAATTAACAAAGTCCCCAGATCGAGCATAACAATGTCCCCTAATCGATTATAACAAAGTCCCCTGGTCGAGTATAACAAAGGGCCCTGATCGCGTAAGACAAAGTCCCCTGATCAAGCATAACAAAGTCCCCTGATCCTAGTATAACAAAGCCCCCTGGACGAGTATAACAAAGTCCCCTGAACCGAGTATAACAAAGTCCCCTGATCGAGTAAAACATATCCCCTGATCGAGTATAAAAAAGTACCTGGTGGAGTATAACAAAGTCCCCTGGTCGAGTATAACAAAGTTTTCTATTCGAGTATAACAAAGGCCCCTGGTTGAGTATAACAAAGTCCTGGGATCAAGTATAACAAAGTCCCCTAATCGAGTAAAACAAAGTCCCCTGATCGAGTATAACATATCCCCTGATCGAGTATAACAAAGTCCTCTGGTCGAGTATAACAAAGACCCCTGAACGAGTATAACAAAGTCCCCTGGTCGTGTATAACAAAGCCCAGTGATCGAGTACAACAAAGGCCCCTCATCGAGTATAGCAAAGTCCATTGGTCAAATATAGGAAAGACCACTGATCGAGTATGACAAAGTCCCCTGATCAAGTATAAAAAAGTCCCCTGATCAAGTTTAAAAAAGTTCCCTGGTCGAGTATAACAAAGTCCCCTGATCGAGTATAACAAAGTCTCCTGGTCGAGTATAGCAAAGTTCCCTTATCGAGTATAGCAAAGCCCCCTGATCGAGTATAACATATACTCTGATCGAGTATAAAAAAGTCCTCTGGTCGAGTATGACAAAGTCCCCTGGTCGCCTATAACAAAGTTTTCTTATCTAGTATAACAAAGGCCCCTGGTCGAGTATAACAAAGTCCCCTAATCAAGTATAACAAAGTCCCATGATCGAGTAAAACAAAGTCTCCTGATCGAGTATAACATATCCCCTGATCGAGTATAACAAGGGCCGCTGTTCGAGTATAACAAAGTCCTCTGATCAAGTATAACAAAGTCCTTTGATCGAGTATAAAAAAGTCCCCTAATTAAGTATAACAAAGTCCCCTGATCGAGTATGACAAAGCCCCCTGGATGAGTATAACAAAGTTCCATCATCGAGCATAACAAAGTCCCCTGATCGATTATAACAAAGTCCCCTAGTCCAGTATAACAAAGTCCCCTGATCGAGTATAACATATCCCCTGATCGAGTTTAACAACGTCTCCTGGCCTAGTTTAACAAAGTCCCCTGGCGAGTATAACAAAGGGCCCTGATCGAGTAAGACTAAGTCCCCTCATCGAGTATAACAAAGTCCCCTGATCCTAGTATAACAAAGCCCCCCTGGACGAGTATAACAAAGGCCCCAAATCGAGTATAACAAAGATCGTATAACAAAGTCCCCTGGTCGAGTATAGGAAAGTCCCGTGATCGAGTATAACAAAGCCTCCTCATCGAGTATAACAAAGTCCCCTGATCGAGTATAACAAAGCCCCCTTCTCGAGTATAACAAAGTCCCCTAATCGAGTCCAAAAATGGCCTCTAATCGAGTATAAGAAAGTCCCCTCATCAAGTATAACAAAGCCGCCTAATCGAGTATAACAACGTCCCCTGGTCGAGTATAACAAACTCCCCTGTTCGAGTCTAACAAAGTCCTCTCATCGAGTATAACAAATTCCCCTTATCGAGTATAACAAAGTTCCCTTATCGAGTATAACAAAGTCCCCTAAACGAGTATAACAAAGGCCCCTGCTCGAGTATAACAAAGTCCCTGATCGAGTATAACAAAGTCCCTTGGTCGAGTATACCAAAGTCCACTAATCGATTATATCAAAGTCCCCCGGTCGAGTATAGCAAAGGGCCCTGATCGAGTAAGACAAAGTCCCCTGATCGAGTATAACAAAGTCCCCTGATCGAGTATAACAAAGTCCCCTGATAGAGTATAACAAAGTCCTCTGGTCGAGTATAAAAAAGTCCCCTGATCGAGTATAACAAAGTCCCCTGGTCGAGTATAACAAAGTCCCTTCATCGAGTATAACAAAGTCCATTGGTCAAGTATAAAAAAGTTCCCATGATCGAGTATAACAAAGTCCCCTAATCGAGTATAACAAAGCCCCCTGCTCGAGTATAATAAAGTCCCCTGGTCGAGTTTAGCAATGTCCCCTGATCAAGTATAACAAAGCCTCCTGATCGAGTATAACAAAGTCCCCTGATCGAGTATAACAAAGCCCCCTGCTCGAGCATAACAAAGTCCCCTGATCGAGTCCAAAAAAGGCCTTTAATCGAGTATAACAAAGTCCCCTGATCTAGTATAAGAAAGGCCCCTGATCGAGTGTAACAAAGGCCCCTCATCGAGTATAACAAAGTCCCCTAATTGAGCATAACAAAGTCCCCTGGTCGAGTATAACAAAGTCCCTTGTTCGAGTCTAACAAAGTCCCCTTATCGAGTATAACAAATTCACCTTATCGAGTATAACAAAGTCCCCTTATCGAGTACAACAAAGTCCCCTAATCGAGTATAACAAAGGCCCTGGTCGAGTATAACAAAAAACCTCACCGAGTGTAACAAAGTCCCCTAATCGAGTATAAAATTGTCCCCTGGTCCGGTGTAACAAACTCCCCTGATCGAGTATAAAAAAGTCCCCTGGCCCAGTATAACAAAGTCCCTAGATCAAGCATACCAAAGTCCCCTAATCGAGTATAACAGAGCCCCCTGCTCGAGTATAACAAAGTCCCTTGTCGAGTATAGCAAAGTCCCCGAATTGAGTATAATAAAGCCTCCTGATCGAGTATAACAAAGTCCCCTGATCGAGTATAACAAAGCTCCCTGCTCGAGTATAACAAAGTCCCCTGATCGAGTCCAAAAAAGCCCTCTAATCGATTATAAGAAAGTCCCCTGATCGAGTATAACAAAGCCGCCTAATCGAGTATAACAAAGTCCCCTGGTCAAGTATAACAAAGTCCCCTGTTCGAGTCTAACAAAGTCCTCTTATCGAGTAAAACAAATTCCCCTATTCGAGTATAACAAAGTCCCCTTATCGAGTATAACAAAGTCCCCTGATCGAGTATAACAAAGTCCTCTGGTCGAGTATGACAAAGTCCCCTGATCGAGTATAACAAAGTCCCCTGGTCGAGTATAACAAAGTCCCCTCATCGAGTATAACAAAGGCCCCTCATCGAGTACAGCAAAGTCCATTGGTCAAATATAGGAAAGTCCACAGATCTAGTATGACAAAGTCCCCTGATCAAGTTTAAAAAAGTTCCCTGGTCGAGTATAACAAAGTCCCCTGATCGAGTATAACAAAGTCTCCTGGTCGAGTATAGCAAAGTTCCCTTATCGAGTATAGCAAAGCCCCCTGATCGAGTATAACATATACTCTGATCGAGTATAAAAAAGTCCTCTGGTCGAGTATGACAAAGTCCCCTGGTCGACTATAACAAAGTTTTCTTATCTAGTATAACAAAGGCCCCTGGTCGAGTATAACAAAGTCCCCTAATCAAGTATAACAAATTCCCCTGATCGAGTAAAACAAAGTCTCCTGATCGAGTATAACATATCCCCTGATCGAGTATAACAAGGGCCGCTGGTCGAGTATAACAAAGTCCTCTGATCAAGTATAACAAAGTCCTTTGATCGAGTATAAAAAAGTCCCCTAATTAAGTATAACAAAGTCCCCTGATCGAGTATGACAAAGCCCCCTGGATGAGTATAACAAAGTTCCATCATCGAGCATAACAAAGTCCCCTGATCGATTATAACAAAGTCCCCTAGTCCAGTATAACAAAGTCCCCTGATCGAGTATAACATATCCCCTGATCGAGTTTAACAACGTATCCTGGCCTAGTTTAACAAAGTCCCCTGGTCGAGTATAACAAAGGGCCCTGATCGAGTAAGACTAAGTCCCCTCATCGAGTATAACAAAGTCCCCTGATCCTAGTATAACAAAGCCCCCCTGGACGAGTATAACAAAGGCCCCAAATCGAGTATAACAAAGTCTAGTGATCGCGTATAACAAAGTCCCCTGATCGAGTATAACAAAGTCCCCTGGTCGAGTATAGGAAAGTCCCGTGATCGAGTATAACAAAGCCTCCTCATCGAGTATAACAAAGTCCCCTGATCGAGTATAACAAAGCCCCCTTCTCGAGTATAACAAAGTCCCCTAATCGAGTCCAAAAATGGCCTCTAATCGAGTATAAGAAAGTCCCCTCATCAAGTATAACAAAGCCGCCTAATCGAGTATAACAACGTCCCCTGGTCGAGTATAACAAACTCCCCTGTTCGAGTCTAACAAAGTCCTCTCATCGAGTATAACAAATTCCCCTTATCGAGTATAACAAAGTCCCCTTATCGAGTATAACAAAGTCCCCTAAACGAGTATAACAAAGGCCCCTGCTCGAGTATAACAAAGTCCCTGATCGAGTATAACAAAGTCCCTAGGTCGAGCATACCAAAGTCCACTAATCGATTATATCAAAGTCCCCCGGTCGAGTATAGCAAAGGGCCCTGATCGAGTAAGACAAAGTCCCCTGATCGAGTATAACAAAGTCCCCTGATGGAGAATAACAAAGCCCTCTGGATGAGTATAACAAAGTTCCCTGATCGAGTATAACAACGTCCCCTGATCGAGTATAACAAAGTCTCCTGGTCCAGTATAACAAAGTCCCCTCATCGAGTATAAGAAGGTCCCCTGATCGTGTATAACAAAGCCGCCTAACCGAGTATAACAAAGTCCCCTGTTCGAGTCTAACAAAGTCCCCTTATCTAGTATAACACATTCCCCTTATCGAGTATAACAAAGTCCCCTTATCGAGTATAACAAAGTCCCCTAATCGAGTATAACAAAGCCCCCTAGACGAGTATAACAAAGTTCCCTCATCGAGTATAACAAAGTCCCCTAATCGAGTATAACAAAGTCCCCTGGTCCAGTATAACAAAGTCCCCTGATCAAGTATAACATATCCCCTGATAGCGTATAACAACGTCTCCTGGCCCAGCTTAACAAAGTCCCCAGATCGAGCATAACAATGTCCCCTAATCGATTATAACAAAGTCCCCTGGTCGAGTATAACAAAGGGCCCTGATCGCGTAAGACAAAGTCCCCTGATCAAGCATAACAAAGTCCGCTGATCCTAGTATAACAAAGCCCCCTGGACGAGTATAACAAAGTCCCTTGAACCGAGTATAACAAAGTCCCCTGATCGAGTAAAACATATCCCCTGATCGAGTATAAAAAAGTACCTGGTGGAGTATAACAAAGTCCCCTGGTCGAGTATAACAAAGTTTTCTAATCGAGTATAACAAAGGCCCCTGGTTGAGTATAACAAAGTCCTATGATCAAGTATAACAAAGTCCCCTAATCGAGTAAAACAAAGTCCCCTGATCGAGTATAACATATCCCCTGATCGAGTATAACAAAGTCCTCTGGTCGAGTATAACAAAGACCCCTGAACGAGTATAACAAAGTCCCCTGGTCGTGTATAACAAAGCCCAGTGATCGAGTACAACAAAGGCCCCTCATCGAGTATAGCAAAGTCCATTGGTCAAATATAGGAAAGACCACTGATCGAGTATGACAAAGTCCCCTGATCAAGTATAAAAAAGTCCCCTCGTCGAGTATAACAAATTCCCCTGGTCGGGTATAGCAAAGTCCCCTGGTCGAGTATAACAAAGCATCCCTCATCGAGTATAACAAAGGCCCCTAATCGAGTATAACAGAGTCCCCTGATTGAGAACAACAAAGACCCCTGATCGAGTAAAACATATCCCCTGATCGAGTATAACAAAGTCCACTGGTCGAGAATAAAAAAGATCCCTGATCGCATATAACAAAGTCCCCTGGTCGTGTATAACCAAGTCCCCTGATCGAATATAACAAAGGCCCCTCAATGAGTATAACAAAGTCCATTGGTCAAGTATAAAAAAGTCCCCTGGTGGAGTATAACAAAGTCCCCTAATCAAATATAACAAAGTCCTCTGTTCGAGTATAAAAAAGTCCCCTGATCGAGTATAACTAAGCCGCCTTATCGAGTATAACAAAGTCCCCTGGTCGAGTATAACAAAGTCCCCTGTTCGAGTCTAACAAAGTCCCCTTATCGTGTGAGACAAAGTCCCCTGATCGAGTATAACAAAGTCCCCTGATCGAGTATAACAAAGCCCCCTGGACGAGTATAACAAAGTCCCCTAATCAAGTATAACAAAGTCCCCTGATCGAGTATAACAAAGTCCCCTGATCGAGTATAACATATCCTCTGATCGAGTATAACAAAGTCCTTTGGTCGAGTATGACAAAGTCCACTGATAGAGTATAACAAAGTCCCCTGGTCGAGTATAACAAAGTCCCCTGATCGAGTATAACAAAGGCCCCTCATCGAGTATAGGAAAGTCCATTGGTCAAATATAGGAAAGTCCACTGATCGAGTATAACAAAGTCCCAGATCGAGCATAACAAAGTCCCCTGATCGATTATAACAAAGTCCCCTGGTCGAGTATAGCAAAGGGCCATGATCGAGTGAAACAAAATCCCCTGGTCAAGTATAACAAAGGCCCTGATCGAGTAAGACAAAAACCCCTGATCGAATATAACAAAGTCCCCTGATCGAGTATAACAAATCCCTCTGGACGAGTATAACAAAGTCCCCTGATCGAGTATAACAAAGTCCCCTGATCGAGGATTACATATCCCCTGATCGATTATAACAAAGTCCCTGGTGGAGTATAACAAAGTCCCCTGATCGAGTATCACAAAGTCTCCTGGTCGAGTATAACAAAGTTTTCTAATCGAGTATAAAAAGGCCCCTCGTCGAGTATAACAAAGTCCTCTGATCGAGAATAAGAAAGTCCCCTGATCGAGTATAACATATCACCTGATCGAATATAACAAATTCTTCTGGTCGAGTATAACAAAGTCCCCTGATCGAGTATAACAAAGCCCCCTGCTCGGGTATAACAAAGTACCCTAATCGAGTCCAAAAAAGGCCTCTAATCGAGTATAAGAAAGTCCCCTGAACAAGTATAACAAAGCCGCCTAATCGAGGATAACAACGTCCCCTGGTCGAGTATAACAAAGTCCCCTGTTCGAGTCTAACAAAGTCCCCTTATCGAGTATAAAAAATTCCCCTTATCGAGTATAACAAAGTCCCCTTATCGAGTATAACAAAATCCCCTGATCGAGTATAACAAAGTCCCTAGGTCGAGCATACCAAAGTCCCCGAATCCATTATAACAAAGTCCCCCGGTCGAGTATAGCAAAGGGCCAGGATCGAGTAAGACAAAGTCCCCTGATCGAGTAAAACAAAGTCCCCTGATGGAGAATAACAAAGCCCCCTGGATGAGTATCACAAAGTTCCCTGATCGAGTATAACAACGTCCCCTGATCGAGTATAACAAAGTCACCTGATCCAGTATAACAAAGTCCCCTGATCGAGTATAACAAAGTCCCCTAATCGAATATAAAAATGTCCCCTGGTCCAGTGTAACAAAGTCCCCTCATAGAGTAAAAAAAAGTCATTTGGCCCGGTATAACAAAGTCCCTAGATCGAGCATACCAAAGTCCCCTGATCGATTATAACAAAGTCCCCCGGTTGAGTATAGCAAAGGCCCCTGATCGTGTAAGACAAAATCCCGTGATCGAGTATAAGAAAGTCCCCTGATCGAGTATGACAAAGCCCCCTGGATGAGTATAACAAAGTTCCCTGAACGAGTATAACAAAGTCTCCTGATCGAGTATAACTAAGTCCCCTGGTCCAGTATAACAAAGTCCCCATATCGAGCATAACAAAGTCCCCAAATCGATTATAACAAAGTCCCCTGGTCGAGTATAACAAAGGTCCCTGTTCGAGTAAGAATAAGTCCCCTCATCGAGTATAACAAAGTCCCCTAATCGTGTATAACAAAGTCCCCTAGTCGAGTATAGCATATCTCCTGATCGAATATAAAAAAGTCCCCTAGTCGAGTATAACAAAGTTCTCTGATCGAATAAAACAAAGTCCCCTGATCGAGTATAACATATCCTCTGATCGAGTATAACAAGGTCCCTGGTGGAGTATAACAAAGTCCCCTGATCGAATATAACAAAGTCCCCTGGTCGAGTTTAACAATGTCCCCTGATCGAGTATAACAAAGGCCCCTCATCGAGTATAACAAAGTCCCCTGATCGAGTACAACAAAGTCCCCTGATAGAGTATAACAAAGTCCTCTGGTTGAGTATAAAAAAGTCCCCTGATCGAGTATAACAAAGTCCCCTGGTCGAGTATAACAAAGTCCCCTCATCGAGTATAACAAAGTCCATTGGTCAAGTATAAAAAAGTTCCCATGATCGAGTATAACAAAGTCCCCTAATCGAGTATAACAAAGCCCCCTGCTCGAGCATAAGCAATGTCCCCTGATCGAGTATAACAAAGCCTCCTGATCGAGTATAACAAAGTCCCCTGATCGAGTATAACAAAGCCCCCTGCTCGAGCATAACAAAGTCCCCTGATCGAGTCCAAAAAAGGCCTTTAATCGAGTATAACAAAGTCCCCTGATCTAGTATAAGAAAGGCCCCTGATCGAGTGTAACAAAGGCCCCTCATCGAGTATAACAAAGTCCCCTAATTGAGCATAACAAAGTCCCCTGGTCGAGTATAACAAAGTCCCTTGTTCGAGTCTAACAAAGTCCCCTTATCGAGTATAACAAATTCACCTTATCGAGTATAACAAAGTCCCCTTATCGAGTACAACAAAGTCCCCTAATCGAGTATAACAAAGGCCCTGGTCGAGTATAACAAAGTCCCTCACCGAGTGTAACAAAGTCCCCTAATCGAGTATAAAATTGTCCCCTGGTCCAGTGTAACAAAGTCCCCTGATCGAGTATAAAAAAGTCCCCTGGCCCAGTATAACAAAGTCCCTAGATCAAGCATACCAAAGTCCCCTAATCGAGTATAACAGAGCCCCCTGCTCGAGTATAACAAAGTCCCTTGTCGAGTATAGCAAAGTCCCCTAATTGAGTATAATAAAGCCAACTGATCGAGTATAACAAAGTCACCTGATCGAGTATAACAAAGCTCCCTGCTCGAGTATAACAAAGTCCCCTGATCGAGTCCAAAAAAGCCCTCTAATCGAGTATAAGAAAGTCCCCTGATCGAGTATAACAAAGCCGCCTAATCGAGTATAACAAAGTCCCCTGGTCAAGTATAACAAAGTCCCCTGTTCGAGTCTAACAAAGTCCTCTTATCGAGTAAAACAAATTCCCCTTATCGAGTATAACAAAGTCCCCTTATCGAGTATAACAAAGTCCCCTGATCGAGTATAACAAAGTCCTCTGGTCGAGTATGACAAAGTCCCCTGATCGAGTATAACAAAGTCCCCTGGTCGAGTACAACAAAGTCCCCTCATCGAGTATAACAAAGGCCCCTCATCGAGTACAGCAAAGTCCATTGGTCAAATATAGGAAAGTCCACAGATCTAGTATGACAAAGTCCCCTGATCAAGTTTAAAAAAGTTCCCTGGTCGAGTATAACAAAGTCCCCTGATCGAGTATAACAAAGTCTCCTGGTCGAGTATAGCAAAGTCCCCTTATCGAGTATAGCAAAGCCCCCTGATCGAGTATAACATATACTCTGATCGAGTATAAAAAAGTCCTCTGGTCGAGTATGACAAAGTCCCCTGGTCGACTATAACAAAGTTTTCTTATCTAGTATAACAAAGGCCCCTGGTCGAGTATAACAAAGTCCCCTAATCAAGTATAACAAAGTCCCCTGATCGAGTAAAACAAAGTCTCCTGATCGAGTATAACATATCCCCTGATCGAGTATAACAAGGGCCGCTGGTCGAGTATAACAAAGTCCTCTGATCAAGTATAACAAAGTCCTTTGATCGAGTATAAAAAAGTCCCCTAATTAAGTATAACAAAGTCCCCTGATCGAGTATGACAAAGCCCCCTGGATGAGTATAACAAAGTTCCATCATCGAGCATAACAAAGTCCCCTGATCGATTATAACAAAGTCCCCTGGTCCAGTATAACAAAGTCCCCTGATCGAGTATAACATATCCCCTGATCGAGTTTAACAACGTCTCCTGGCCTAGTTTAACAAAGTCCCCTGGTCGAGTATAACAAAGGGCCCTGATCGAGTAAGACTAAGTCCCCTCATCGAGTATAACAAAGTCCCCTGATCCTAGTATAACAAAGCCCCCCTGGACGAGTATAACAAAGGCCCCAAATCGAGTATAACAAAGTCTCCTGATCGCGTATAACAAAGTCCCCTGATCGAGTATAACAAAGTCCCCTGGTCGAGTATAGGAAAGTCCCGTGATCGAGTATAACAAAGCCTCCTCATCGAGTATAACAAAGTCCCCTGATCGAGTATAACAAAGCCCCCTTCTCGAGTATAACAAAGTCCCCTAATCGAGTCCAAAAATGGCCTCTAATCGAGTATAAGAAAGTCCCCTCATCAAGTATAACAAAGCCGCCTAATCGAGTATAACAACGTCCCCTGGTCGAGTATAACAAACTCCCCTGTTCGAGTCTAACAAAGTCCTCTCATCGAGTATAACAAATTCCCCTTATCGAGTATAACAAAGTCCCCTTATCGAGTATAACAAAGTCCCCTAAACGAGTATAACAAAGGCCCCTGCTCGAGTATAACAAAGTCCCTGATCGAGTATAACAAAGTCCCTAGGTCGAGCATACCAAAGTCCACTAATCGATTATATCAAAGTCCCCCGGTCGAGTATAGCAAAGGGCCCTGATCGAGTAAGACAAAGTCCCCTGATCGAGTATAACAAAGTCCCCTGATGGAGAATAACAAAGCCCTCTGGATGAGTATAACAAAGTTCCCTGATCGAGTATAACAACGTCCCCTGATCGAGTATAACAAAGTCTCCTGGTCCAGTATAACAAAGTCCCCTTATCGAGTATAACAAAGTCCCCTAATCGAGTATAAAAAATGTCCCCTGGTCCAGTGTAACAAAGTCCCCTCATCGAGTAAAAATAAGTCCCCTGATCGAGTATAACAACGTCTTCTGGCCTAGTTTAACAAAGTCCCCAGATCGAGCATAACAAAGTCCCCTAATCGATTATAACAAAGTCCCATGGACGAATATAACAAAGGGCCCTGATCGAGTAAGACTAAGTCCCCTCATCGAGTATAACAAAGTCCCCTAATCGTGTATAACAAAGTCCCCTGGTCGAGTATAGCATATCCCCTGATCGAATATAAATAAGTCCCCTAGTCGAGTATAACAAAGTCCTCTGATCGAATATAACAAAGTCCCCTGATCGAGTATAAAATATCCTCTGATCGAGTATAACAAAGTCCCTGGTGGAGTATAACAAAGTCCCCTGGTCGAGTTTAACAATGTCCCCTGATCGAGTATAACAAAGGTCCCTCATCGAGTATAGCAAAGTCCATTGGTCAAATATAGGAAAGTCGACTCATCGAGTATAACAATGTCCCCCGATTGAGTATAACAATGGCCTCTGGTTTAGTATGAGAAAGTCCCCTGATCAAGTATAAAAAAGTCCCCTGGTCTAGTATAACAAAGTCCCCTAAACGAGTATAACAAAGTCCTTTGGTCGATTATAGCAAAGTCCCCGGGTCGAGTATAACAAAGCCCCTCATCGAGTATAACAAAGGCCCCTAATCGAGTATAACAAAGTCCCCTGATAGAGTATAACAAAGTCCCCTGATAGAGTATAACAAAGTCCTCTGGTCGAGTATAAAAAAGTCCCCTGATCGATTATAACAAAGTCCCCTGGTCGAGTATAACAAAGTCCCATCATCGAGTATAACAAAGTCCATTGGTCAAGTATAAAAAAGTTCCCATGATCGAGCATAGCAAAGTCTCCTGATCGAGTATAACAAAGCCTCCTGATCGAGTATAACAAAGTCCCCTAATCGAGTATAACAAAGCCCCCTGCTCGAGTATAACAAAGTCCCCTGGTCGAGTTTAGCAAAGTCCCCTGATCGAGTATAACAAAGCCTCCTGATCGAGTATAACAAAGTCCCCTGATCGAGTATAACAAAGCCCCCTGCTCGAGTATAACAAAGTCCCCTGTGTATGATATATATGGACACAAAGTAGTACCTTCAGCTGTATATTATTATATTATTCTTATATTACTCTTATTAATTATGTATAGTAAAGTATTACAGAACATGTATTAATTCTATGTAATATTCTATTTATTGTGCACCATATTATGTATATAAATTATTACATTTACACTTTATGTATTCAGCTTGTGAATGCTGGCATCTGTACAGGCCAGCGCGTAGTAATACATAGATAGAGGTAGAAAGAGAGAAGACAGAGTCCTCGTGGCGTGACCACGGGCTTCTGCGTCCTACTATTGTATATATATCTCCCGTACGAGAATAGAACCTACTTTTAAAGACAACAAGTGTTTGTGTATACCCTCAGTAGTATAGAACATTCTTTGGGTATCTGACAATACGCTAGATGGCGCAGTGATTATTTCTCAGTGAGATACAGTGGACTAAGCCTTCCCCCGGACTCTGTTAATGGCGTCTTGTCTTCAGTGACTTCAGCTTCAGACAGCAAGACTACTACAAGCCTCTAGACTTACAGTGTTGTGAAGTGCTAAGCTGTGTACAGTGCTGTGCTGTGAAGTGTTTTGTGAAGTGCTGTGCTGTGTATTTTAATCATAATTGTCTGTGCAAGTTGCGGTCAGATGACTAAGGGAGCGGCCCGACAGTACGTGCTGTCCCATCTCTGGTCTGAAAGTGACTGAGCCAGCGCTCGACGCTGCCCACCCGCTCCTACGTCTGGCAGCGCGCCAAGTCTCTCCCCTCCTGCCACACACACACACACACACACACGCATTCACCTTATACAGTATTTTCTTGTGACTTACTTCTGTAATTCTGTGCATAGATTACGAGGGGCTGACCCGATCTTTTGCACAGATAGAGTACAGAAGCAGTCGGCATGTCTCACAGGGATCAAAACGATACCCTGGACGATGGGGTTACGAGTTTTAGTGTGGGAGACCTCTCCCCACCCACGCTTACACCCCACGCTCCCCACAGTGACAACGCCGAGTCACCCACAGAATCTCCTCGCTCGTCGCGAGCCAGCTCTCCTGCGATACATGCGTCCACAGATCTCCTTCAACTGATAAAGTGGATGGAAACTTCTCGACGCCAGGACGATATTGCAAGGAGAGAAGAGGAAGAAATTAGGTACAAAGAGTCTGAAAGACGACGCCACAAAGAGGAACAAACACGCAGAGAACTCGAAGACATATGTAGATGTGAGGATGACCTTAGAAGAAAGGAGGATCAAGCCAGATTTGACGTTTTGATTTCTCTGTTAGCCTCCCCACAACGATCTACCGTACAAGATTCGTCTGCTACTACTGATGTTGATGCGACTAGAGGTACTGGTACCTCATTTCCCAGAGTCGGAACAACACCTCAAAAGGCTGCAGTACAGACGCCTCCCTCTCTGATGTCTGACGCTTCTTATCAGATGTTTCGGGAATGGCGTCGACGTTGGCAGGACTACGCAACAATGGTTGACTTGTCAAGTTTATCACAGCCGAAACAAATGATACAGCTTCGTATGTGCTTGTCCTTAGAGACACAACGTACTCTCGAGCACACACTTCAAGTGCCTCCTACGACAACTCTGACGGTAGAGGCCGTGCTCGACACGTTGCAGGAACACATCAAGGGACAGCGCAACGAAGCACTCAGGAGAAGAGAACTCCTCCAATGTAAACAGCTTGATGGAGAATCTTTTGTCGCGTTTTTTGTAAGGCTCAAAAGGTGTTCAGAGGAAGTTGATGTTTGTCCCGGACATTCTCAAGTCTGTGAAGAGACACAACTTAAGACAATCATTTTAACGGGTGTCCGAGATGAAGACCTAGTTCAGCGTCTCATTTCCCTCGACCCCACTTCCTCCCTTCAAGATGTTGTTACGAAATGTCGAGCGTACGAGGCCGCCAGGTGTGCGACTTCAGCTTTACGCTCACAGCCTGACCAGGTGAGGGCGGTGTCTTCCTACAGAAAGGGTAAGAAGCAGCAAGGTAACCCCACCCCTAACCCTCCAGCCACACCTTCAGCAGCAGCTTTGTGTAACAGCTGTGCAAGACAGCATAATGTCTCCCAGTGCCCAGCTGCTCAAAGCGTGTGCAGAAGTTGCGACCGCCGGGGTCACTAGGCTTATACAGTCAAGTGCCCTGCTAGCAAAGTTCAGTGCAGACTTTGTGGTCGTGTGGGCCATTATGACAAATGTTGTCGTAAGAAGACACAGAAACGACGCCACCTAGGATCCAAGAAGTCATCCTCGGGTAGTGCTGGCGCGCCCCCTCCTTCTGGCAAGCATCAAGACGCTGTGTCCAGTCGTTCCTGCCGTCGTGTACGTAGTTCCACAGACACGACGCCCCAGCACATCAATGTCGTCATTTCTTATGGTAACTCGTCATCCAGTCTTCAGATGTTACCTGACACCGGTGCTGACGTCTCAGTAATTGGTCCACAACATTTAGCAAGTTTGGGAATACCCCGGAGCAACCTACAGCCCCCTCCTCAGACAACGAAACTGACAGCTGATGGTTCCAAGATGGCTCCAGCTTTGGGATCTTTCTGGGCTACCCTTACCTTTGGTAAGCAGTCTTGCTCAGCCCGGATTGATGTTCATAATGGTATCCCGACTCTGCTCTTATCATATGGCCATTGTCAAGAGTTGGCCATTATTTCCAAGGAATTCCCTAAACCTATCTTAAAGGTCACCCATGTCAACAGGTTGAAGGAATTCCCTATCTCTACTATCACGTCCCCTTCTGACGCAGAGCTTACCTTCTCAAGGAGTTTGCTGACGTGTTGGTTAATAAGAAATCTTTAGGATCCACACCACTCAAGCCGATGGTGGGTCCACCTATGAAGATTCATCTTAAGGATGGTGCTACACCATTTGCCATCCACACCCCTCGTTTGATTCCTCACGCCTACAAGGAGCTAGTTAGACAAGAGCTCGACTCCATGGTTGCTCAGGGAATCATCAAACCGGCCGGAGACGAACCTTCACCTTGGTGCCACCCTCTCGTCCCCGTCGCCAAACCTCGTGATGGAGTACGGATCACCACCGATCTGTCAAAACTTAACCAGCAAGTTTCCCATCCAGCCCATCCTTCACCCACACCCTTCGCAGCTGTTCGAAGTGTGGACCCGAAGGCGAAGTTTTTTACAACTATGGACGCCTTATGTGGTTATTGGCAGATCGAGTTGGCCGAAGAAGACCAACACTTGACTACATTCATCACACCATTTGGAAGATACCAGTATTGCAGAGGCCCCATGGGATTTGCCGCTACGGGCGATGCATTCTGTCAACGTGGTGACGCGGCCCTTCAACGAGTCACGAATTGTGTCAAGGTGGTTGATGATATCTTACTCCACGATGAAGACTACTGTGCCCACCTCTCCCGGATATATGAAGTTCTCACCAGATGTCGAAAGTACGGGATTACCCTCAACGCTGACAAGTTTGTAGTCGCCGCTCCATCAGTGAACTTCTGTGGGTACACCCTCTCAGCATCAGGCATTGCAGCTGACCTGGAGAAAGTAAGTGGAATAAGGGATTTTCCAACCCCTGCCAACCTAACAGACCTCCGTTCTTTTTTAGGTCTGGTCAATCAGCTGGCTGAATTCACACCTGACATCTCCGCTGCAGCCCAGCCGTTACGCCCCCTGCTGAGCCCCAGGAGGACATTCCTGTGGACCCCAGATCATCAAGAGGCCTTCCAGCAAGTTAAGCAGGCCCTTGTGAGTCCACCTGTCCTCGCCTGTTACGACCCAGCCCTACCCACCGTCCTCCAGACTGACGCCTCCAGACTCTACGGCGTTGGTTACGCCCTTCTGCAGGACCATGGCGGTGGACAACTCCGCTTAATTCAGTGTGGATCCCGGTTCCTGACGGACGCTGAGACCCGATATGCCACGATTGAGCTGGAGATGTTGGCTGTTGTCTGGGCGATGGCGAAGTGCCGTTTCTACCTGATAGGACTTCAGCACTTCACCCTCTTCACGGATCATCGCCCCTTATACCTATAATCAATCACTACTCTTTGGATGCAGTAGAAAATCCTCGCCTTCAACGTCTGAAAGAGAAGCTCTCGCCTTATCTCTTCACGGCTGTGTGGCGTGCTGGTAAGCTGTTGTGCATCCCGGATGCCCTGTCCTGCGCCCCTGTCAGTCGCCCCACCCCAGAGGACGAGATGTTGTGTTCTACAGCTGCTGCATCCCTCAAGTCAGTGGTTTCATTGAAGGCCGTCTTCACATCAGAAGAGTCTACAGCACCGGATGCAGACAAGACCCTTGAAGATCTCCGCACCGCAGCCCGGGCCGACCCTTCTTGCATCCGGCTCGTCGACTGTGTGTCTCAGGGATTTCCATCGAACCGATACGACCTTTATGAATTGCTACTCCCGTACTGGAAAATACGCGAGGACCTCTATTGTGATGGAGACCTCGTCTTGTATGGTCCACGAGTAGTTATTCCTGCTGCCCTACGCCGCCGTACCTTGGCCCGCCTTCACGACAGCCATCGAGGAGTGGAGGCCACCAAGCGACGGGCGAAGCAGACTGTATTTTGGCCCGGAATCGACGCGGACATTGCAAGTACCGTCCGTGCCTGTGAACCGTGCCAGATTCTGCAACCTAGCCAGCAACAGGAACCTTTAATGTGCGACGACAACCCTTCAAGACCCTTCGAGTCTGTGTCGGCCGATTTCTTTGCAGTAGCAGGGAAGTCCTTCCTCGTCATTGCCGACCGACTGTCTGGATGGCCTGTTGTCGTCCCC